>NW_018164668.1:1640598-1644606 GCF_001263595.1 Phalaenopsis equestris
TTATAATATTTTTTTAGATTTTATATACCAATCATCAAAAATATTAAATATTATATTTTCATAATCCAAATTTAAAAATTTATATTTTAATCCTCCAAAATTTTCAATGGGTAATAAGACTAGTTATTATGAAAACCGAAAAATTTTGGGTGATTAAAATTCTAATTTTTAAATTTAATAGATTAAAATATTAATTTTTAAATTTAAAAACCATATTTTTTTAAAGAGAGAAATGCCAAGACCGGATTTTTCACCGAATCTCTTTTTGTATTATTCCTAGTTATCGCTGCTCCCACAATCTCGCATCTCAAGCCCAAAGATTCCTCTCAGATTCTCCTCCGCTTCTTCTCGGCCGATCTGCAAAGTTGACTGTCAGGTCCAATGAGCGTGCTCAGAACCTCAGTCTCTTCTTTCTTCCTCACCAGAATCGATCCTGATGGCTTCATCTCCGTTGACAGAAGCCGACGGCGCTTTACAGCCTCCGCTACGCTTTCGGAACAGCTTGACGGCACGCAGAGCAAGGTGAGCGGCGATTCTTTCATTCGCCTCCACCTCAAGAAACTTTCTCCCTATCAGCCAATCCTGCCATTTGAGGTAATCCATTCTTAACCTAAGCTTGCTTTAGCGGAAAGTTCGTTCCTTTTTCATGCATGCAAACTGTTTGTTGAATTCCCTCTTCGCACCTTATGAAGATCCAAATTAAGAAAAAAAAAAGATTCAAGGTCGAAATGGAGCCAAATTATGTTTTATGTATATATTTTGTTTTGGGGCACAGCATTTTGTAATTGCCAATGATTTGATTTTCATCAAATAGGGATTGGTAGATTTCAGAATGGTTTGTTTGGTTTGGGAAGTGGTTTACATAGGTTGAATACAAATTTATGCTTGAACCAGATTGATTTATGTAATGTGGCTTTAATTAGCTTTAATTAGTTTCAAATTTTAGCCAAAAATGAAAATTTTATTTTAACTCAGTCTTAAGCTTAATTGATGGTTATTAATTAATGGATGGTTATTAATTTGATTTGGAGAATTGTGCTATTGGGAACTGATGAAGTATTAGGTGTTCAAAATTAATAAATTTTGAAATTTTTTATATCAATTTTTTTTTTATTTTAAATTTTAAATTTTGAAATTTAGAAGTTGGCTAATTCACTTGTTGGCAATTTTTTAGGAGTTATTTGTAAAGAAGTATATCATACACATCAATTGATGTGACCCATGTTTCACCATGCAAAATTAAGCCCAAGAGTTTCCATGAAAGTCATTAGATAGTTGCATATCAACATCCCAAGGGTGGTGTCAAGTCCAAGATGAAGTGGATAGCCCCCCCTCCCTTCAAATGTAAATTCAAATCAAGAGATGCCTCCATGAAAGCATCTTTTTGCTTGCAACTACTAGCCTTCTTCTCTCCTTCATTTGAAGTTGAATTTAAATGGTGTAATTGTAGTTTAAATGTTGTAGTCGGATTGTTATTATCCCATTTATATATATAAATTATGATAATTACTAAAAAAGGAGCTTTTGATAGTTTACTATTTGTTTTTCATCAATAACAATACAAATTACAGGTTTAATTGACACCAAACTATTTGTAATTGAGGTAGTGGTATACTTGTCTCTTGGCACAATGTGTTTGTGATGTTTATTTCCATCTTTCAGTGTGCTAAGAAGGCTTCTAAAATATTATTTACCTTTTTTTTTATTTAATTTGTATTTTCTTGGTAAAATTCTATGGAGTTTATGTTTTTTCAGGTTTTGTCTGCGCGCCTAGGGAGAAAGCCTGAAGAAATAATCAAACTTGATGCAAATGAAAATCCATATGGCCCCCCTCCAGAGGTGAGTTGAAATTTCTTTCTACCAAAGAATATGATTTTTAGTACATTTGCCATCTTATCAATTTATCTAAAAAGCTCAATAGTAGGTTTAATTAGCAATTAGCAAGTAGGTTATCAGTGTCAATTTAATAGTGAGAATTGGACTGCATTCAACGTGTTTTAGGTAGGACTTAGTGGCCATCAGTAAAATGCACAGGATGCTTGGTGCTGGCCACCAGAACATAGATTGTCTTTAGTGTTGCATAACTGACAAGAATCTAATGTACAATTAGAGCCATCACCTCTAAAATAGAGTAATAATTGATGATTGAAGAATGCGAGGAAAGCTAGTGTAACTATGAGATAAGTTAGCTAGATGACTAGGGTCAAGTTATACTTTTGGCATGGAAACAATCTGAACTGGACGATTTTATTGCTTCCATGTGTCATGCTTTTTCCCCTCTTATCTTAACAATAATGTTTTGGTCATTTTGAGGGGTATTGTTGTTCTTCTACCAAATTATCAACTATTTTAATTCATGTAGTCTTTTTTAAAATAACTTATTGTTGAAATAATTCTAAGATGTTGGAACAAATAATTCTAAGATGCTGGAACAAATTTAATATTATCAATTATTTTAATATATATATATATATATGAATTTCTTATGATATGCACCTAGTTGTCAATCTCTCAATTCAATATTTTATTTTTAATATCTTAGACAAAAAATAAAGTATTTAAAGTGCAAAATAAGCAAAAGAAGCGAAACATAAAAATTTCATTAATAAAAAGCAAGTAGGCAGTCTTTAAAATTTTCTTTCTTTTTTCCCCCCTATAATGATGTCATAGGTTGCCGAAGCATTGGGAACAATGAAATTTCCTTATGTATACCCAGACCCAGAGAGTCGTTCCTTACGTGCCGCTCTTGCTAAGGATTCTGGTCTCGAACATGATTATATTCTTGCTGGATGTGGAGCCGATGAGTTAATTGACTTAATCATGAGGTTCAAATTAGAGCCCGAACCTCAATTTTTCTTCGAATTTACTTAACATATTTTCCTTTGCTATATTATATTGACTAGTAAAGACACTAGTAAAGATAATTGTGTGATTCTTACAATCTCCCACAGATGTGTGCTTGATCACAGTGACAGGATTGTTGACTGCCCTCCTACATTTACGATGTATGAGTTCGATGCAGCGGTAAATGGTGCTTTAGTTATTAAGGGTAAATAATTTTTTTTTTTTCCGCATATGTTTTGTAATTTTTTTAAATATGCTACTGTGGACACTTCACCGGAGGATGAACAGCACTTCAACTCCTTGTTTCATCCAAGCTCTTGTTTCATCCAAGCTATCCATGAGTAGACAAGCAGGGGACATTAAGGTCTTCGATGTGGAGAGGATAAGTAGTTTTTTTTGCTTTCCTTAGGTAAGTTTGATAGTTAGATTTGTTTGGATTTAAGGGTTGTAGAGAGATTTGTTTGGATTTAGCTAGTGAGGAGAAAGGGAATTGGATTGGGGGAGAAAAGGAGAGAACAAGAGGAGAGGGAGACATGAATAGAAAGGGAAGGGTTTGAATATTAGCTAAGGAGGAGGGGTTTTGTTTAGTTAGTATAAAGGAGTGGAAGGGAGTTAATTTTGGAGGGTTCATTTGATTTAGCACCATTAAGCATCAATTTACAAAGTTATTAGTTTAAAACTAGGCTTGATAGAGAAGGGGATACCTTGTTTGCCGAAATGCCCATTTTAAGTCCAATCTCATTACAAAAAAATGCTACAAATCATTGAGTTAATTTTAGAGTCGCGGTGGGTATTGATGTTGATGGTTTGATTGATAAGTTTGGCTTGTATCAAAGTTTTTTGGGTTAAAGAAACTCACTTCCCAATAGGTTTCTGAAGGTATGCTTAGGGTAATGTTTAGGATGAATATGCATAGGTACATAATATTCCTCATTAAATTTTTGAACGCTTCAATGAATATTTCTTACTAATTTGTACTTCTCATTTTAGATTTTATTTTCTAGTGATCTCATATGTAATATTATGCTTAATAATACTCTTGAAGGATGATCAACTCCTGAAAAATGGACATAAAAAGTGCTACAGTAGTCACATGAACTCCACTCACAAAAGTAATTTTTGATTATACAAGGAACTTGAAAGTGCCTCTAGATCCTCAATTTC
>NW_018164668.1:1646599-1657629 GCF_001263595.1 Phalaenopsis equestris
AATACTCACTATAAGAGGACCTATCGCCATGATTCATATATTTTGCTTCTCTATATCGTGTGTGTTGAACTATATGGACCAAGTGGGAGAATGTTGGGATTAATTTTAATACCCATTGGAATTCCCAATTTAATTTCAATACCCATTGGAATTCCCAAATCAATTGAAAATTTGTTTTAATTTTAATAACCATTGGAATTCCTTGGTGTTTTTAAGAGAAATAAATTTCAGAATGTGGTCCATATAGTGTCTAAGTTCAACACATGAATTTAGTAACATTTCATAATGTGCTCACATCTATTGAGCTCTGTGATGGGCAGAGCACTATAAATTAGATGTGATGCTTGTTGTTTTGGTCCCTAAGCTTGCTCCTCTTCATTTTATTTGCACCATCGAGTTGTGAGTGAGAAAAGCTTAGAAGATCTATAACAAAAAAATAGCCATGTCATTTGTGAGTGTCGACTCTATTCGTATAAGTTATGGTTAGAGGTATGTATGATCCTATCTCGCTTCTGCTTATCGATTCAAATATGTTTGTAGATTGAATAAAGTTGTGAGATTTTACAGCCGAAGCATTGGGAACAATGAAATTTTCTTATGTATACCCAGACCCAGAGTGTCGTTCCTTATGTGCCGCTCTTGCTAAGGATTCTGGTCTCAAACTTGATTATATTCTTGCTGGATGTGGAGCTGATGAGTTAATTGACTTAATCATGAGGTTCAAATTATAGTCCAAACCTCAATTTTTCTTTGAATTTACCTAAAAAATTTTCCTTTGCTATATTATTTTGACTAGTAAAGATAATTGTGTGATTCTTACAATCTCCCACAGATGTGTGCTTGATCACAGTGATAGGATTGTTGACTGCCCTCCTACATTTACGATGTATGAGTTCGATGCAGCGGTAAATGGTGTTTTAGTTATTAAGGGTAAATAATTTTTTTCCACATATGTTTTGTAATTTTTTTAAATATGCTAATGTGGACACCTCACCGGAGGATGAACAACACTTCAAATCCTTGTTTCATCCAAGCTATCCATGAGTAGACAAGCAGGGGACATTAAGGTCTTCGATGTGGAGAGGATAAGTAGTTTTTTTGCTCTCCTTAGGTAAGTTTGATAGAGAGATTTGTTTGGATTTAAGGGTTGTAGAGAGATTTTTTTGGATTTAGCTAGTGAGGAGAAAGGAAATTGGATTGGGGGAGAAAAGGAGAGAACAAGAGGAGAGGGAGACATGAAGAGAAAGGGAAGGGTTTGAATATTAGCTAAGGAGGAGGGGTTTTGTTTAGTTAGTATAAAGGAGTGGAAGGGAGTTAATTTTGGAGGGTTCATTTGATTTAGCACCATTAAGCATCAATTTACAAAGTTATTAGTTTAAAACTAGGCTTGATAGAGAAGGGGATACCTTGTTTGCCGAAATGCCCATTTTAAGTCCAATCTCATTACAAAAAAATGCTACAAATCATTGAGTTAATTTTAGAGTCGCGGTGGGTATTGATGTTGATGGTTTGATTGATAAGTTTGGCTTGTATCAAAGTTTTTTGGGTTAAAGAAACTCACTTCCCAATAGGTTTCTGAAGGTATGCTTAGGGTAATGTTTAGGACGAATATGCATAGGTACATAATATTCCTCATTAAATTTTTGAACGCTTCAATGAATATTTCTTACTAATTTGTACTTCTCATTTTAGATTTTATTTTCTAGTGATCTCATATGTAATATTATGCTTAATAATACTCTTGAAGGATGATCAACTCCTGAAAAATGGACATAAAAAGTGCTACAGTAGTCACATGAACTCCACTCACAAAAGTAATTTTTGATTATACAAGGAACTTGAAAGTGCCTCTAGATCCTCAATTTCGAAAAGTGCTTCTAAACATTATGTTTTAGCTTATTACTAAGTTTTGTTGGAGAAACTTGCTTGAAGTGTTTTAAAGGCATGTGAAGGGAAACATTTAGAGTAGATATGCTCAAGTATCTAATCTCTTTCATTGAATTAGCAAATGCTTACTATATGTCTGCCACTAGTTTTTACATTATTTTGCTTAGCAACATGGTAATGTATGTAAGCTCAAAGTTTACACATATACCTGGTAGAATAAGCGACTGAAGCGAAGGTAACAAGATTTATGGCCTTGGGTTTGTTTTGATACCAACTTGAAAAGGAAAATGACCAATGATGCGATCAATAGAGTTTTATGGACAAAGTTTATTATTGGAAGGCCAAGTCCCAAGTGCTTGTCAATGAGGCACTTTAAAAGATTGGCGTTATTTAGGTTTACTAATTTAGTTTGACCATCTATTTAAGGGTGAAAGACGAGAATTTAAGTGATGCACTAAGAATTGTTCATAAGATTTTTCAAAAATGTCCAATGAATCTTTAGTTTTTATCAAAGATTGTAAAAGAAAAAATTGTACTACTTCATGAAACATGAAATATATAACTTGAGAACTATCGGTAGCTTTTTTTTTTCCCTTTTTGGAATTGTGTCATAATTGAGTCATTTGAAACACATATTGGTTGTGTTAGTATTCTAGATTGAATCATGTCCGCAATCAATCTTACAATGATTAAGATGAAATCCACATTCAAGTATTGCCAAGGCTGGTTCAGATTGAGCAGAGAAATATACAAACTTGCATATTTTTTGGTGGCCTTGACTAATTGGAGAACACATTGGTTAATGATACATGCGATATCATGTTTGATTAATGGCCAGCAAAAGTATGCTTTGACAAAATACAACGGTTTTGTGGTGACCCAGATGTCAAGTTTGCTAGCATGGAATTTATAAATTTTATAAATGAACAAATTACTTAATAATGTTTTGAGGAATGTATAAAAGGGACCCCTTGAAGAGATAACCATTACAATGGCAATAATTATAGGGAATGGAATGCTTATCATGTGAAAGCTCATGAAAAATAATCTGAAAGCGGAAAGATGGGTATTCTGCTTGTAATTGCTCAAAACTATGCATTAAAACTGTGATAATAGTCAAGAGGGAATGAAGTTGAGTAAATGCATTAATAGTTTTGTTGTCAATGCCAAAACGATGGTTTGGAACGGAGTATTCTTAGGGAAAGGCTTCCCATTTGATATATTGGTGTTCAACCTTTTTGGGGAATGTGATTTTTTAAGACTTTGTAATTGAATGAAGAATAAGGAGTGTTTCTTGTGATAATGAATTTGACTGATCTCACGTGTACCTCCTATCATAAGTGGATTAGGTTTGCTTAGCTTTATTCAGCTTCTCGATATATCAGGTCATAGTATGGCCCGTCTGAGATTAATATCTCAAATGTTGAGGTCAGAGGCATAGCAATCCTTAAAAATTTGATTAAAGATTTTGAAGCATTGGAGCTTCAGTCATCTTTAGTTCAGTCTATCGAAAAGCTCAATTCTGTGATAATGGCTATCGAGAGGAATTTTTCTTCATATGTCCCATTAAAGAGTCATAGTGGTGTTGAACCCTCTTATGAAATGTATGTAGAAGTGGTGCAGCCATGAATGATGTGTACGTAGGAAAATGATTGATATGTCAATGAGTTGATAGCTTCAAACTTAGTGGGTTAACCAAGGCACAAGAAAATAACTTGGGCTAAAAAAAAAAACTTCTTAAGATTGATTTGGAGCTTGTTTGTGTTTAAGGTGTTTAAGACTAAACATAGCTGTCGAAGGAGTTATTTTTAGTTGTGCAAAAAATGAGGATTTCTTCGAACTTAACTTTCTTATGGAAGGTTGATTATGTGATGCATTGGAAAGACCAAACTATATGAATACTTTCTTATGGAAGGTTGAGTGTGGGGTGCATTGAAAAGATCAAACTATATGATTTCACATTTGAAGTAACTATCCGAGTTTTGAAAGTAATTTTTCACTCATGTAGGATGGATCTAAAATTAGTGGTACCTATTTTACAAGCCAAGTTTGGAGAAGAAAAGGGGATGTGAAAAAAAAATCAAGAATGACTATCAGCATATCGATAATCTATGCTTAATGGTATTCTTGTTAATGGTCATATTATCAGGACAAATACTCTAAGGGGGTTGTAAGAGGTGGTCTGGATAAGGAGTTCTAATTGGTGGCTTGTTAATGACATATTTAGTGGTGCGAGGAGGGTTAATGTGGCCGAGCGGTTGTCATTAGTTGGACTTAGCTATGAAGGCCTTGTAGCTTCAAAATTTTCCAATTTCTTGGGCATATATAATTGAAGGCATCATGCGGATAGACCTTTATGGCCCAACATTAATTTGATAAGTTATTGAAGGCCATGAATGAATTTAGTTGCAGCTTTCTTACTGGTGGTCATTCTTCAAATATTTTGACGTACTTTGTGACCATGAGTGCACGATGTCAAAGGGTGTGGTGTTGGGCTTTCAACTATGTGGTAGATAGGATTGTAATGTTGTTTAAGTTAGTTGTATATTTTATGCCACATGTCAATGCAGTCTTTGCTAGTATTATTGATTTTGTCGACAATTCTTTTCCATAAGCATTGCATGTTACTAGTGAGTTTTAAGGTGGCAAATTGGGCTTTCTTCATTTTAAGAGATTGTGACACAAAAAATGATAAAAACTAAATTCAAAATAGTATATCTCGATGGTCAGTTTAGTGAATGAGATTTGTGAAGTTCGAGATAATAATTTCTTATGGTAGCATTACCACGGGTTATGTCTAGTGGACGAGGGGTTCCAAGTAGTGCATAATTATAGATTTTTAAAATTCCATTACAAATTAGCATGACTAATTCTGCTCAATACCAAAACAAGAATAGTAGGTGGGACTGTTTAATCAAATGAATTAAACAATAAACAAAATTATGAATGAAATTTTGGACGACAAGATCAAATTTATGTTTGCTTAGTTAAGATCAAAATCTAAATGAAATTCTACCAATGGAGAAAATTATGCAAAAATAATTGAAGCAAATGTTGATAAATTGAGCAGAATAAAAAAAATCAATTCAGTCGGGATATTCTAATCAAACTTTTATTGGAATGAGCCTGATACCCTTGAAATGCTGCATATTGCATTAATTAAAAATAAAGATATTACATGTGGACAAAACGATTATAGTAAAACAAAACCCCAAGCACAATTTAGTCCCATCGGTTATAAAAATATCAATTTAGTCCTTAGAACCTTTCAATATTGGTTGAAATAGTCCCTAGCGAGGAATATCCGGGGACCTAATTTAACATTTTTATAAACTTTGGGACTAAAATTACCTCATGTAAATAGTCAGGGTAATGTTTTGACACTTTACTCAAGCAATTAAAAATGCAATGGAAGACCGGTTGCTTTACTCTGATACCAATTGGGGTTGCCTCAATGAAGTATAAAGTGCACTTGATCTCCTTGATTGTTCTAGATTTCCATGAACCGAACAGCGGGGGAAAATGGGTTTTGGATATGGAGGGCAAGAATGCCAGCTAGTTTCCTTGGACTTTGTGGAGCTCAGGTTTGGAGCAGTTGGAGAGTTTTGGTAGGATCTGGCCGGCTGGAAAGATGGGATTGAATGGAAAGAGGAGAAAGCATGGGAGCTGAGGGTTTTGACCGGCTAGCATAAGGGAGAGGGAGGGGAAAGAGGAAGCTTATTATTTTTATTAGGAAGATTTACATACATACCGTTCAATTCGTATGCATTTACATATTTAACACCTAAACTTCAATTTTTGCATACATACGACCTTACATATGAATGAAAGGGTGTGTTTTACTTTTTAAAAGTTAAAATGATGGTATTTTTGGTGTGATATGAAATATTTGGCTGGTATTAATATAAAAATTAAATCTTAGGTTTTAGATATGTAGATACATAGAAATTTTGGTGGGATTTATGTAGATGCCCCTTGGCCCCTTATTATTATTATAGCATGTATATTACTTTGTTGCTCTGTCTAGGCCTACTATTTTATGATACTTTCTTACCATACCTGTTACCTATTATGCTTTGATGCAGTTCCAAGACTCTCAAATTTCAGTTTGGATATCCCCCGTATTATTGAAGTTGTCAAACAGGAAAAACCAAAATGCATTTTCCTGACTTCTCCAAATAATCCGGATGGGAGGTACTTCTGCATCTTTGCATTGAGCTTTTAATATGTTGCCAGTGATTTAAAAATGTAATCTGTTTGAAGTCACGTGACTATTTTTGTGCACAACTACAGCTTGCCTGCAGTTTTTTTTTGGGGAGGGTGTGGACAATTCTTATGCTTTTACATATCTAACATCTAAACATTCAGATTTACATGCATACCGCTCAAATCCTTAACATCACATAAAAAATACCATCATCTCTATTCTTTTGAAAGTGAAATACACCTTGTTATGCATTAGATATATGATACAAAGGTGTTATAAGTGTGAATATCAAAATTTGAGTGTTAGATATGTAAATACATAAAAATTATGTGGTATGTATGCATTTATCTTTTTTTATTTTTTTGAGATAATACTTAACTCTATCTTTTTTTACTCCCAGTATAATTAATGATGAAGATCTTCTAAAGATTCTGAACTTGCCTATTTTGGTTGTACTGGATGAGGCATACATTGAATTCTCTGGTCTTCAATCAAGGATGAATTGGGTAAAGAAGCACGATAACTTGATTTTTCTCCGTACATTTAGCAAAAGAGCAGGTCGGTTAGATGAACTTTGGATTCCTATGCATTATCATGTTGCCCATTCTTTTGTATTTACATTTTTAATACCTAAAGTTTGCTTTTTTAACATTTATAACACCCAAATCTTTTATATCACAGCAAAATTGCCTCTATTTTAACTTTTAAAAAAGTGAAATAAAGCTTTTCCTGCATAGATAAGGTGGCATATATGTACAAATTGAAGGCGTCGGATATGTAAATATATAAGAATTGAGTGGAACGTATGTAAGTCTTCCTGTTCAATTTTTTTTGCGCAAGGAAGTGAGCTTATACAAGAAGGAACTTGCAAATTTAAAATGAGCGGGCAGCGTATGAGGGATTTATATTAGTCTTAACTTTGAAATTCTATGCACGAACACAAGAAAGTAGATAATGAAGAGAACTTGAATTGGGGGTACCATGGATGTAACTTAATTTACATAGTAAATGCTTGAAGACAAAAGCCCGTGCTAAGTCTATAAATAGAATGCTAGTTCAGCTCATGTGGGGAATTAAGTTCTCTTCAAGTCAGCTTTGGAGAAAGTTTAGGATCTCATCTTACAATTCGAGCATCGTTCTCGTTGTTGCTTAGTATTCGTGTTGTCAATTTTATTTTCTCGTGCTACTTGAGCTGCCATTCATGCTTTCACCCGCTACTCGAGCTGCCATTCATGCTTTCACCCGCTACTCGAGCCATTATTCGTGCCGTCGCCTACTTCTAGAGCCACTGTTATTTTATTCATCTGCTCTCAAATGTTATTTTATTCATCTGCTCTCAAATGCTATTCATTATTCTTCTGTTTGGACTCTCTGCTGCACATTTTTGTTAGGGGTATTTACAATTTACATAGCGCGCACAGTTCTTATGTATTTACATATCTCGCGCCTAAACTTTCGTCTTTACACGCATAGCACTCAAATTTTTAATATCACATAAAAAAATAATAGTATTATCACTTTAAGTGAAATGCATATTTTCATGCATTTATGTTAGTATGAAAGTTTAGGTGTGACATGTAAATACAGAATTGTGTGCTGCGTATGTAAATTTTCCTTCTTCTAATGATAAAATTGCCCTTGAAATTGATGTAGGTTTAGCTCGACTTTGTGTTGGTTATGGAGCTTTTCCTCTCAGCATTATTCAATATGTATGGCGGGCGAAGCAACCATACAATGTATCTGTGGCAGCAACAATTTCTGCATGTGCCGCTTTGCAGAATCCTGGTTATCTGGAGGTACCTCTGCTGTGTTACCGTTGCTGAATCTTATTTTATAGGGGCATTTGGATACATACCACTCAATTCTTATGTATTTATACATCTAACGCTTTAATTGTTTACATTTATACCACCCAAATATTTTGTACAATATAAAAAATACCACTATTTAATTTCTAAAAAGTGATTAAATCTTTTTATGCATAGGTAAGGTGGCATACTCTAAAATTTGAAGTTTAGGTGTTAGCTGTGAAAATACATAGGAATTTCGTGGTATGGATGTAAATCTTCCTATTTTATAATGGTATGTTTTAGCTGGAATTTCTTACATAAGGACCCTCTATTTTCCTCAATTTCCTCAGAGAGTAAAGAATTTACTTGTGCAAGAAAGGGAAAGGTTGTTTGCTCTTTTGAAAGAAGTGTCATATCTTAAGCCATTTCCAAGTTTCTCCAACTTTATTCTTTGTGAGGTTACTTCTGGAAAGGATGCTAAGAAGCTGAAGGTGGTACACTTTGTATATTACCTATATAATTTTTCTCTCTTCATTGGCATAATATTTATATTATTTATTTTAATGGAAATACTTTATATTTCTTGATAGCTTGGTGCTCTTTTGATTGTCTATTTTATTTCATTTACTAAGGGCTTCTTTGGAACAATTTTATTTTTGTTTTCTTTTGTATTTATTTTTTCTTTTTTTTTTAAATACACGTTTGTTTAATGTATTTTTAATATATTTTTACTTTTTGTTTCTAAATACAAATAAATATGTTTTTGAAAACAATCAAAATAAATTTAGGTGTTTTGAATATTTTTAAAAATAATCACATCTTAATCAAATATGTCAAACATGTTTTATTTCAAAACAAAAGAAATAGAAAATAAAAAATAAAAGTGGTCCTAAACAATCCCTTAAGATAAAATTTGAAAGCATGAGCCAGTTTTATATATAGAGGAGGGAGCCTGATGCGGGGTTATGGGGGGGGGTAGCATTCATGCTCCCCCTTCCTTTCCTTCTCCTCCTATTCCCTCCTTTTTTCCTAGCATTTGCCAATTCTGAATTTCTATTATTTTTATTAGTCTTTGCCTATTTTGAATTCTTCCTATTATAAACATTGTCAAATTATGAATTCTTATTATTTTTATTTTCTTCCTTATTTTAAAGCATTGCATAAAATAAATCCTAAGCCTCATTATAAATAAGAGGTAGTATGCTTGGAGTTTCTCAGTTCTTGGATGTTAAGTGATTTCTGAATTTAGATTGCCACCGCCGGTGTTTTTCCCTTTCAAGGGTTATATCTGACGGCGAGGAAGTGCTCTGGTTGTCACTCGTTCTAGATGATGATCGTCTCCAAGTGTCCGAGTGGTGCTCTGACTATAGCTTGATCACGACTAGGCATTTATCTTAACATACTTTTGTTTCACTGCTATCATTTCAGAATCCAGTCACCACAACCCCCTCTTCCGCTGTTGTCGGCCACCTTGCAGGTCCTCCCTGCCCCTGGCCAACCTTCTTCGCAGGCCGCCAGCCTTATTGCCCCCTCTGGTTCCTTTCCAGCGTGTTGTCGGTCCTCTCCAACACCTTCAGGCCACCTGTCTAACTCCTCCCAGTAGCCACCAGCCTTTCCGGCCTTTTCCACGTGACCCCCAACACCGTTGTTCCATTCTCGCCCTATCATACCCATCGCAAAGGGTTGTTTCTGTTTTATGTTATTGCCTTTTCCTTAATTTTAGCAGTCCTCATTGTCGTTTGCTATTTACATGTGCCATGTTATTTTTTGTTGAATTGTTATTGTAACATTGTGGTCTCCCGTAATAATAGTTGCATTTTTTAGTCATGGTTTGGGTTTTCCTCCGGTATTATTTGGTATCAAAGCTAGCCAACCCTAATTTCATCCTATGAGTTTCCTATCATCCGCCCCTACCCGAACCAGCACAACAAATTTCTTTTTTCTTTTCCCTTTTCTCAACTTGTCGTTCTTCTCTTTCATTTCTCTTTTCTTTTTTTTTTTCCTCAGACCCCAAACCATCAATCACACCATCAAGAAGAGATATGCCCGAACCTACCCGTGAAGAGATACGGCGAGAGTTTTGTCGCCTCTAACAGAGATTTGTGGAGATTGAAGAGATGACACAAGAAGAAGTTACTTTCAACTGAGGTCTGTAGATTCGAAAGGGAGAGAAAGAAGATGATGTGAATCCCTTCCATAGGGAAAATTTCAGCGATGAAGAAGACGGGCCACGACGTTTCGAAATCCAGTATCAGAGGAGGCTGGAGAGGGATACCTGCATCCTTCCCACATGGAAACTTTTCAAGAAGAGATCTCTTGGAGGACACCGAGACTACGGAATGAAGGTAGATTTGCCTAAGTTTGAGGCGTGCGTGGATCCGGATGAATTTATTGAACGGATATAGGCAGTTGAGTGGATCTTCAAATACAAAGATGTGCCCGAAGAGAGACGGATCAAATTAGTTGCTATCAAATTGAAGAAAAATGTCTCTTTATGGTGGGATAACTTACAGCAACCGAGACCAGGAAATCAAGGTAGATTTGCCCAAGTTTGAGGGGTGCATGGATCCGGATGAATTTATTGAATGGCTATAGGTAGCTGAGTGGATCTTCAAATACAAAGAGGTGCCCGAAGAGAGACAGATTAAATTAGTTGCTATCAAATTAACGAAAAATGCCTCTTTATGGTCGGAGAACTTACAGCAGCAGAGGAGGCAAGAAAGCAAATTACCAAGTGGGATAAGAAGAAAAAAATAATGCAGAAGAAATTTCTTCCCCCTCATTACCATCAGAACAGTCGGCAGTGGGATCCAGGCAAGCACATCATTCTACTTACTTCGGTAGAGCTCGTGGACATAGGAGCCCTTACCAGCAGAGCAGCGGGATTGGTTTTAGTGACAATCGATCATGGTACGCTTGCAAATGCTTTGGGAGACAGTACAGTCGACAGTGAGATCCAGGTGTTTTCAGGATTAAAGTCAAGGAACCAGAAGCTTCAACGAACAAGGTCGAAGCTCCCCCAACCCAGGAGACTGAAGCAGAGCTATGGGGGCCAGTAGGGGTGTAAATGAGGTGTTCAGCTCGTTTATATTTCGAGCTCAAAAATTATGTTCGTGTTCGGCTTGTTTGCTTAACGAGCCGAACAC
>NW_018164668.1:1657639-1663028 GCF_001263595.1 Phalaenopsis equestris
AGTCTTTTGACACCCCTAATCACGTAGTCATAAAATGTTAAAGATTGGGGCAAGATTTAAAAATTATTTTAATCTAATTTGATAATTTTTATTCTATTTTCTTCATTAATACTTTTAATTGATTATAAATCTTAATAGTCTTGTAGTCAATTAATTTTTTTAAAAATACAAATCATCAATATATATATAATTGATTAGTAGTATTTTGAGCCAAAAAGAACTGAACACGAACGAACAAATATTGGTTCGTATTGTTCGCGTTCAGCTTGTTAAGTTAGCGAACGAGCAGAACACGAGCTTCTTATCGAGTCGAACATGAGCTGTTCGCGAACAACGAGCCATTTTGACAACCCTACGTGGAGGTGATCGGCCCGGTAACACAAGGAAATATTTCTCTCGTGTTATTCAGGTGTTATTATGTGTTATTCATATAATTGATTAGTAGTATTTCGAGCCAAAACGAGCCGAACACGAACGGCCGCTTTTGAAGGTGGGGTTACTGCCCGTGCTCCCCCTTTCTTTCCTTTTCTCATCTTTCCTTGCTAACACTTGCCTATTCTAAATTTCTATTATTTTTATTAGCCTTTACCAATTTTGAATTCTTCTTATTATAAACATTGCCTAAATTATAACTTATTATTATTATTCTCTTCCTTATTTTGAGATATTGCCTAAAATAAATCGTAAGCCTCGTTAAAAATAAGAGGTGGTATGCTTGGAGTTTCTATGTTTTTGAATTTAAGAGATTTCTGAATTCAGGTTACTGTTGTCGGCATTCTTCCCTTCAAGGGTTATCCAAAGGCGAAGATGTGCTCCGGCTGTCCTTCGTCCTAGGTTGTGACCGTCTCCAAGGGTCCGAATAAAGTTCCAGCTGTAGCTCAACCCCGACAAGGCATTTTTCTTAACGTACTTTCGTTTCCCTACTATCATTTCAGAATCCAGCCACCACAACTCCCTTCCACTACTGCCAGCCACCTTCTAGCTCCTCCCTACCCCATCGCCAACCCTCTCAGCAGCCCGCCAGCTTTGTTGTCTCCTCCGGTTCCTTTCCAGCAGGCTGTTGGTCATTTCCAACACCTTCAGGTCACCTGTCTGACTCCTCTCAGCATCCAACATCCTTCCCTCCCGGCCTTTTTCTCGTGGCCGCCAACGTTGTTGTTCCATCCTCACCCTATCGTACCCATCATAGAGGGTTGTTTATGTTTTATGTTATTGTCTTTTCCTTAATTTCAGCAATCCTCGTTGTCGATTATTATTAATCTGTGCTATGGTTTTTTCTGTTGAAGAGTCTTCATTGTAATCTTGTGGTGTCCCATAATAATAGTTGCAATTTTGAGTTGTGGTTTGGGTTTTCCTCTGGTATCAGAGCCACTTAAGAAAGCTAGTTGCCCCTCATTTCATTCTCTCCTCAAGTCACAAGTGTTGTTTAATTGGGTCTTTGTTTTCCTTTTCTTAGCTGACACACAACCATTTTTTCACATCAAACCAATTTTGTTTATGTGGGCATTGTATGAATGGGAAGAAGAAAAATAATTTAACGTGATATGAGAATAGGTTCCATAGTTTCTAGAATCACAAGAAACTTATGTATGTGGATGGAGACCATGCTTCGGGATTGAGATTGAAGTTAAGGAGGAAGAGTATGGGCCCCATTCTAGTGGGACGAGAGCAACAGGATACAGTGGCTATCATCGTGGGTCTTACGGCTCAAATAATCAAGGCAATGTGTCAAAATTATGATCACAAAATTCACAAGCCTACCTTCATAGCATCTATTATCACTTGATAAGACTGCGGATAATGACACATATGGGATCTTTGTCTACACAAAGAATTCCAATCAATGATGCTTTTATCAAGTATAAGTTTTTTAGGACATTTACAAACATACCACACAATTCTTTATGTATTTACATGTCCAACACCTAATCATTCATATTTACATGCATATCACTCAAATCTTTCACATCACATCAAAAATATCACCACCATCTTTTTAAAATTAAAATACACATTTTTATGCATAGGTTTACGCAACAAAATGCTGTGTGTAAATATGCAATTTTAGGTGTGAGACATATAAATACATGAGAATTGTGTGCTACGTATGTAAATTTCCCAAGTTAGTTTATCATTGCCCTATTTCTCTAGGATGTGGAGGTAGAGAATACCACCGTAGCTAATGAAGTTTATGAGGTTTTGACACTATCTTGAGCTTTTAGATTCTTGCTTTGAGAATCACCATGTCATTGAAAATGTTATGATCTGAGAGTGTGTCCTCGTTCACAAAAACAACATGTGATGGAGAACTCGAGTGTCATTGTTGTTTGGACTAGTTGAAGGCTTGATGGACGAGTTGCTTTAATTTTGTCTAATACCTAGGACTACAGACGATCGCCTTGCTAGTTATATCATTAATGTGAGAGCTTCTCGTGGAATCGCGAGATCAGAAATCCCACCATTCAGGTCATGGAATCAATCCCAAATGTAGGATGGCGAACCAGGACTGAATCCCATCCCGGTAGAGGTGTTCCAGTAGATTTCCACAATCCTGCACATAAGGCAAGCAGGGCTTTCCCACTATTTCACTGTCACTTTTTATTTATTTTTTAATTAGTATTAGGATTATTTTGAGAGAAGGCTATTATAGCTTATTATTTTCTTGTTTTGCATGACTTTGGCCTTTAAGCTTTGTTTTGTATAATTTTGATATTTTAATCTCTGATTTTTGCCCTAAGAAATATTATATACTATTTCTTTTGTGAGTGGTATGTTTGTAACTTGTTGAAGAACAAGTGGCGAAACATTCTCATCGCCTTGTTTTCCAGTCGGATGCCGTCAAACAACCCCTATTTCCTTTCGAACGCCATCGATCTCCCATATTATCGTCCCCTTGTTATTTTGCAACCACCTACCCACTATATCCGTTTCCTAAACATCTTCTAAAAGCCCTAAAACAGTGTAAATTGCTCTAGGGATTCTACTGAATTAACTATATTATTGTATGGATCTTTTGAAGTTTTAGCAACGGTGACTCGTCCCAGATCTTCATCGTAAAAGGCTTTCGAGCAACAAAAACTTGGTAATATTTTTTACCGATAATTACATACGTAGCACTCGAGATACTGCTATTTACAAACCTAGCACCCAGGTGATTTCTTAAACTATTATTAAACCAATGCATTTGCATGTTCTGCGATCAAACTAACAAGGGTTCGACAAAAAATGTAAAATATGGGTTGGGTTCTTTATCTTGAACATTGATATTTGTGTGAGAATTTGAAAAATGTTGAAGGTGCCTGTTATTTAGAAGCAACCAAATAAACTCCAAAACTCATTAATTTGCATATTTGTCCATATGTTAAACTTTCCATTTCACAGGAAGATCTTGCAAATATGGCAGTGATGATAAGGCACTACAATAACAAAGAACTGAGAGGCTATGTTCGGATCTCTGTTGGAATGCCTGAGCACACAGATTCACTGATGAAATGCCTCAAACTCCTTGAATAAATCCATGCCTTCACACTTGACAAGTATGCAAAATTTTCATGGATTTTGTAATTTTTATTTGCAGATTTGCACTTTTCTTTTCCTTTTTTTTATTTTAATGAATGTTTTAGGTTGACCTGAATTGAAGTTTTTGTAGGTATTTATAAGTTCATGCTAAGCTTATGTTATTTTCCCTTCTTTTACAGCATTAAACTATTCCTGGAGGTTAATTTGCAACTTAAAAGGAAATCAATATTTGGTAGAGGCCCAAAAATCGATTTCTCATGTATTTTTTGGCCCCATGATGAGAGCTTGCACCATGTGCTTAAAATTTCAGAGCTCTCGTGCCACGGTCAGATCGAACTCTTGACCTAAAGGGACTTACAGTGACCCCGCCACTAACAGACCAAGGCTTGTGTGCGCGCACACACACCCACACACATATATATATATATATATATATATATATATTTGTGTGTCGCGTACTCCTGTCTGTTGGTTGGCAAACACGGAATAAGACCCCTCAGATCGGGGGTTCAAATCTTCTCTAGGACAGTTGGCTTTAAGGAGGGGGTAATCGAATTGTTAGGTACATTAGGGGTGGTTGGAGGCTCGTATAATAAACTCTGGTCATTACTTTAACTATATATATATTTGATTTAGGGCTCATTTTTTTGAAAAAAGAAGACTCGTATACTGCTGAGTACGAAAATCTTTGTTTTGTTTTAAAATAAATATAATACATACCACTTTAATGTTTACATATATATACCATTTTTATCCATTCATAAAAATGTATATTTCATTTTTTTAAAAGTTTAGGGTAGTTATATTTTTAATGTGATATGAATTTTTTAGTTTTTAGATATCTAAATAAATAGAAATTGGGTGGGGTTTAGGTGTTGCACATATTTTACAGTAAAATCAATAATTTTGATACCTATCATAATTAGAATTTGATTAGCTTTTCTTTGTTAAAAAAATTCCAGATTTGAAATTAGAGAGTCAAATTATTCTCAACATTTTAATTTTTTTTTTTTTTTTTTTTACAATAAGCATTTTTTTAAACAATCTCGTTGGAAATTTTATTTCATAAAAAAAAATAATTACAAAGAGGTGGCTAATAGTTCTACTAAACACCCCCAAACATACGAAAAAATATTATATCAGTACTACGCACGTAGAATTAACGTGCGTTGCCAATGAAATCACGCCATGACACCTCGGGCGACAGAGAAAAAAAAACGGCACAGTAACACGGGGAATATTCCCCCCTGTATTATTCATGTGTTATTACGTGTTATTTATGTGTTATTGTGTGTTATTCATGTGTTATTAATGTGTTATTGTGTTATTATAACACCAAGAATATTTTCATGACACAATAGCACATGATAAACATACAATAACACCTGAATAACACGGGGAATATTCTCGATAGAGAAAAAAGCGGCGCAGTAACACGGGGTGTCGTGGCGTGATTTCATTTACTACACACGTTACTCTACGTGCTTAGTACTGATGTAATATTTTTTTCAAACATACAACTCAGGAGAAAAACGAAAATTTAAGAACCTTTAACTACGATTACAACTCCAAGCAACAAGACGTATATGTGAGAATATAAGGGATGTTCAGAACGTCAGTTTTAATCAATCGATTCAACTCCAGAGGAATAATAATAGAAAAGTTAAACTTCTGAGAGTCTAATACTCTTTTAGCCGCCCAATTTGCACATTGCATGGATGTTATTTTATTTTATTGAAATAGAAACATATAATAATTTATAATATTTTGACAATAATTTCAGGAAAGCTCAATCATTCAAGGAGCAGCATGTTTCAATAATCAATGGAATAGTTAGCTATAATTCTTAAAACACCTATATATATATATA
>NW_018164668.1:1663038-1767096 GCF_001263595.1 Phalaenopsis equestris
GTGTGCGCGCGCGCGCGCGCGTGTGTGCGCTTTCTATATGAGTAGAAAATATGATATCTATCATCCGGACCTGTAGATGACGATGTGGATCGCACCACATTGTGTTTTAAGCACCTCATGTTTGGCAGTGCGGTATAATCCATGTCGTTGATCACACGTTTGGTTTGCCAGACATAATATTTTCTCCTATATTTGAGAAAACTATTAATATAATCTGACAAATAAGAACATAAGATGCCGCCAAGGGTAATAATAGATGGAGCCTTGAGATGTCGAGTTATGTTCCTTTTGGGAGATAGGGGAAGCAATCATTAACAACGGTGTCAAATGTAAGGTTGCAAATGAACCAATGCACTTGATCGACATCTTAGACTCGGCTCTATTAATAGTAAATCAAACTTGAGCAAATTAAAAAATAAACAAATTTGAACATTTATTTAAAACTCGAAAGTTAAATCAACAAAATTTGAACATAATTTAACACGTTATTAATGTTCACGGGCAAGCAAATTTGTCGTTCAATAAATAACTTATTAAACATTCTATGATTATAAAATATATTCCTTAAATAAAATTTAATTAACAGAAACTTAATTAAGTATATTTTAAATGGTACATACTATAATTTTATATTAGCATGCATAGAAATTTAATAGAACTTATTTTTTCTTTAAATAAACTAATGTTAGTATTTATTTATGTTATTTAGTTATGAGAAAGCTTACTTATAACATATATTTTATTTTTTTTATATATAAAATAGCCAGAAGCTAATTTAAATTTTATCATTGCTTATTTATTTAAATTTATAAAATTATTAGTTAAAAAAATTTATATAAAAAATAAAAAAATTACAGCACAAAATTCATGCTTATTTACATATATCACACTTAGACTTTCATATTTACATATAAAATACTTGGTGCTTTAAATTTATGCATCAAAAGATATAATTCACTTTAAAATTTGATAATGTTATTTTTTATGTGATATTGACGATTTTAGTAATGTGTAAAAATGAAATTTTAGATTTGAAATATATAGATACATAAAAATTGTGTGCAATTATGTAAATGTCCCAAAAATCATGTACTCATTTGAATTTTTGATTTATTTACTAGTTGAAAAGTGAAGTATAAATTAAATTTTTAACGTTATATGATAAATTAAGTACTGATTCAATTTTTCAAATTTGTTCAATTAAAATAAAAAAGCCAAACACAAATAAAATATGCAAATTAAAAATTTGAAGCAAGTTAAATATGAACATATGAAAGCTCCGCTAAGCTCAATCTAAACATAAATAACTTATAATTCGATTAAGCCAAGTCCAATCTATAATAAACTTGACTCGACTCAACTCGACTCGGGTCGATTACAACCTGAGCCAGATGTTGACAGTTAACATATGATGGGTGTGTCTGATGAACGATGGGGGCCATGAAGACGGGCCTTAATAATAGGTGTGAGTTGTAGGCCATTGGCAAACATCAAGTGAATCAAATTTCTTGGTAGGTTCTCTTTATAATGTGGAAGACCATCTATAAGAATGTTGTAAATTAGCAAAGTATCATGGGTCTACTTCATTGTTCTCATTATTTTATTTAAATTTCTCATAGTAGGAAGCTCAAGATGGTTAAAAGGATTAAGCTTTGAGAATCTTAAAAGAGATAAATCAACAAAAAAAAAATGTATTAAGAGTCAAATGGAGAATAGACTAAAATCATACAATCTTGAGCATCTCAACCAAGGACTTGGAACATACATAGCACTCAAATATGTAAATATGTTGCACACATTTTTATGTATTTACATATCTCACGCTTAAACCTTCATATTAACACCATAGCACTCAAATCTTTAATATCACATCAAAAATAGCATTATAACCATTTTTTAAAATTAAAACACATTTTCATGCATAAAGTTAAAGCGGCAAAGTGGTATACATCCCAACTCCTAGGGTTTTGATGATGGGTAGATCCCACCTTGATGCATCGGTCTCATTAGAGATATAATCATATTTTTGTTATTGCTTTAAGCATGACTTAGATATGCTTCTCTTAAAGCACTCCTAAGAAACATTAAACTTAAGCACACATACAAAATAAAACAGAACAATCAATAGCCAAACCACTCTATGCACACCAATCTATACAAACTTCCATAACAAAAGTTACATGCAAACTCGAGATGTTAAAAAATCAAACATCAAACAAAAAAAGAAGAAGAAGAAGAATCATCACAACTCACAATTTCAATTAAAATTACCTTCTCTAGTTCGCCACCGAAGTGAGAATTTCAAGCTCCGCCCACCAAAGTGGCGATGCCATCGGCACCGCTCGATCCGGAGTCATTAATGTAATATCTTTCAATAGACTAACAATCTCTGACATTGCCGGCCTCTCCTGAAGAACAGGATTGATGCAGGATCTTATAACCTTACACAAAGCGATGGCATCTTCTTCGCGGAACAAGGTGAGTGTTGGATCTATCATGTCTTTTACAGGTCTCTCGCCATTGAGATAACATGAAGCCCAATTCTCAAGCAGGAGATCTCCAGACGTTGGAATTCTACCTGAAACTATCTCTATTAATAATAATCCAAAAACATAGACAGTGTTCTTTGGCTCTAGTTGAGAGGGTGATTTGGTTTCTTCAGATTCAACCCAGAACCTGATATCTGAAATTTTCGCAGCATAATCCTCAGTTAGGTATATGGAAGATGAGTTTAGGTTTTGAATGATCACAGGAGGGTGAAGCTGGTGCATGTGATCGAGACAATAGGCTACGCCCATGGCTATACGGAGCCGTGCAGTCCAATTTAAGTGTTCTGCTTCTTTCACTGAAAAAGATGTCAAAAGTTACTTTGGAGAGATAAATATCAGATTATTAGGGTTTAAAAAAAAAAAGTAAACTTGCACACTATCAAAGAAAGACTATAATTTCAAGTAGCATTGAGCGATGGCTTGATGTTGGGATAAAATTCTATTTTATTTCAATGGAATCTAAGTCCATGTTGGCATATAGTCTACTGTAGATGTTTTTAATCAAGTGCACATTGAGATTCCAATCTCAATCAAAGAATTAGCCTCACAAGGTGTTCATTAATGTAAAACCAATCAATCACTGATCACTTTAAAGTAATAGTTTTAAATATAATATTAATTTCCTTAAACAAACTACAGTAATAAAAAAATCAATAAATGCTTCTGAATATTGCTAAAAAATAATCCTTATTAATTGCTTTAAAAAGTGCAGGCCTTAATGATCATAGTGCTACTGATGGCTGGTTTTCGGTCATGTAGACTCAATTAGACTGAGCACTTTAAGGTAGTAGCCTTAAACATTTTATTAATTATTTAACTAATATTTCAATGCTAGAAAATCGTCAAAAGCTTCAAAATCTTGCTTAACTGAAATCATGTTTGATTTCATAAATCTAGAAATTCAAACAGATTAATAAAATGAGTAAAAAGGACACATAAGTTAGACAAATAATATAATTCATTTGAAAAAGCTGATTTTTTATAGAACTGCTCACCATGCAGATGCTCAAATAGCGTCCCATTAGGAGCATATTCAAACACCATCATCCTGGTGAAAGGCTCCTCTTCCTCACAAAAGCCAAGAAGATTGACAAAATTCTTGTGGTTCACCTTAGAAAGTGTTGATATCTAAATCATTGAAAAAATAAGGTTTAAAACACAAAAAAGGTTCACATTTTTTGCAAGGAAAAAAGGCAAATTATAGGTTACCTTCTTTCTAAATTGGGATTCACATTGTTTTGACCAATCTTTTGAAGATGTGATCACAGTAGACACCACTGCTATTTCTACTCCACTGGAAAGGGTTCCTTTGTAAAACTTGCAATTTGGTAAAGAACCGATAATGTTGCTGAAATCCTCACAAGCTATCTCAATTTCTGATCTTTTCAGTGTTGGCACACCTGCGAGGAATTCCCTTATAAATAGTTACCAACATCGTCAGTTTCACAATTTTAAGGGCCCGTTTGGAATCACACTTGTTACATGTTTTTATTTTTTGTTTTACTTTCGTTTTTGAAAACAAGTTTGATTGGTATATTATATATATATAGTATGTATGTAAATGCCCCAAAATAAACATATATAAAAATTATACTAATCATACATGCTTTCAAAAATAAAAGCAAAAATAAAATAAAATAAATGTGATGTTAAATGAGCCCTAAGTAGCTGGGCAAACCTGTCACAAATGCCTTCTGTAATTGCCCACTTAGACCGGTTGACCAAGGCCTGACGACAACAGCCTTATTGGCTCGGCAGCAGCAAAGAAAAAATATAATCAAGGCAAGGAGAAAGGAAACCCCTCCAATTATTGAAATGTATACAGTTCTAGAAATTGAATGTTTTCTTTGATAAGCTTCTCTTACTGCTGAAGGGCTTATGGTTGGAGAAGGAGATGACAAAGAAGGTTGAGGAGCCAAAATTGTAGGATTAAAGCTGAAAATTGGAGCAAGGGAAGGAGCATCACTATTTGGTGAAAGTGAAGGTGAAAAGTTCATAAAATCACTGGGAGATGGTGAGGGCTGACTTGCTGGAGCATTATTGCTGGGAAATGGTGGGAGAAAAATTGGTAAAGGAATAGCAGCACGTGATGGTAATGGTGATAAAGATGGTGGTGATTGATGTATTAATGTCTTGAAAAATGGAAAAGAGGTGGCGAATAACGAACTTTTCTGAGTTATGTGGTTATTTTGTTGATGACTTTTTCCTTTCCCGCCCACCTGCAAGAGTTTCCGTGTAAGTCCATTACCTGCATTCCTGTTCAATATAAGAACAGTTTCTGGTAAGAGAAAAATTGCTTAAAGCAAATAGCATGGTTTATATTGTAAAAAGCATTGGTAATCAATTCAATTTTCTATTATCAAAATAGCAGGTTTTAATTTTTCAAGACTTTTAGCTATAAACTCAAGATTCGTTCACACTTAATTTCTTATAAGATGATGATAAACCTAATTCAAGCTTAATTTCTATTTGATTTTTTGAAATGGTGGCTATCTAATTCAAGATCCATTCAAACTTAATAATTCACATCTGCAGAGCCAACCCTAGTCTCTCAATCTGGACGTTCACTCTTGGCCCTCACCTTATACTTACACACTATATCCCTTCGCTAACTACACATGCACGGGGAGACTAATGAAATCTATCCTCGTACACGTACGCAAGGCCCGCTTTAACTTCCGGTCTCCGCTCTCAGCGCGGATGTTTAACGTGCTACACTTCCCATCTTATGCCTGTGCACGAGACAAGTATGATCTTCAGCCACACCATAGTTTGATGCACCTGCTCCTAACGTCAATTAGGGGGTCATCTAGGGCTGCTGCCCTACCAACTTTATCAATTGTGAACTATTTCTATTTCCTTCAAACAATTTTCATATTTCATCACTCATAAAATATGCCTATTGTGTCCTCGTCTCTGTCAACCAGCATATCTCTGCATTCCCTCTCGTTGATCCCTACTTAAACTCATGTGCTCCTATATTGCCTATACATAAGGTTTTGACTAAACCCACAATTCAATACCCAATGTTGCCGCTTATTCCAATGACCCCTACTTTCATATATTTAGATAATGAGCCTTCTGTTGATCGCACTTCCTACTCATTTGCAAATTTTGTTAATGGGTTGCATGATTTATGAGTGCATCTTTCTCCATCTACCAACTTCCCTTTATTTTTTTTTCCTTAACAAAACACAAACAATAATCTACATTTTATGGAAAGCCTGGCTAATTTTCAATAAAAAGGAGATCTTGTGCTTGTTAGTCAGCTCACTTTTTCTTAATAAATTATTTTTGTGCTTATAACTGATTGTGACTTTCGTAGGACTGAATGACCTTTTCATATTATTGGAGGGTTGCTGGGAATATCCCTCCCTAAGATGAAAATTCATGCATATCTTCGTTGCATGACATGAATTTCTTCTAAACATATTTTGAATTTGCCAAGTGAAGAAGTTATTGCAAGGTAGATTATAATTTGTTCAAAATCATAGAAAGAAGTAGGAATTAAATTTCTTGAACACTTATGAAGCAATCTAGAGAAGAGAAAATGCCATTTCCTTGATGCCATGGTGGAAAACCAATGAGAACTTTCTACAAAATATATGAACCCTTTGGTGCATACGAGGAGGAATGACCAAGCAGCATGTTAAAAGCTACTTTGATCCAATAGGCAATTATGTGACTGTAAGTAAAAAGGTCAAAGTAGTGTAAGGGTAGACAGTATAGCTCCTTCTATCCGCAAGTAGAGAAGTCTCTATCTATTTATGAGGTGGTCAAAGATAAACTGTTTGTAAGTTTATTCTTCTTATCCACCAATTGGTGAAAGATAAATTTACTTGTAATCCTCTAGTAATTTAAACAAATCAAAATTTTAAAAGACATTATACTCTATAGTGGAGGCCCCATGATTATTTTCAATTTGGGTTTCCACGTAAAAATATTATGATATATTTGGTTCTTTGATTTGTTCAAGTTTTCTTTCATTGTTAATGCATAGATTTGGAGAAGGCGTTCTACATTTACTTCACCCATCCTAACGGATAAGACCAATCTTTTGCATTAATTCCAGCTTTGTTATCTTATTGAATATTTTCTAGCTATGATTTGCTTCTGCACTCTTACTCTTCCCCATCCTTTTAACAAATATTAAAACTACTCGTTTATGAGTTCTCCTGTTCATCTTCATTGTATGAGGTTAAAATTTCTAATCATATTTCTATGATGTTAACTTATCTCCAATATCATTACCAATACATTTTCTCTAGTATTCACTATTGGCAATTTGTTATTTCTTCCATACATATATCTAATATTATAATCTTCTACAAGACAAATTCTACTTGTCTATACCTTGTTTATAGACGCTCGAATCCCTCCAAAAAAAAAAACTTAAAGGAACTCGACACACATTTCATGTACCCTTTAATACATATAAATATCTATGTTACATATACCTATTATGTTAATTTTCCATATGATCTCCTAGGCTCCTATCTTAGAAGATTTGCAAACATCCTTTTAATGCTCGCCAAGTATGTCAACCTTATTCTACTTATTATAAGGCACATGTTTTATAACTTTTCTATGTTGCTATATTTGGTAGAGCCATATCTAATCTCCATTACAATATTATATTTGACTTATATGAATAATATTTTTTTATTTATTTTTTGAATGATACAACTGGTTAAGAACAATGCAAATCACTTTGGTCTGGTGATTGAGAATTTTGTATTTCAATCAAAGGGTCCTGGGTTGAAGGTCTTGCATATGCAATGTGCATGTGTTAGCGTGTGTGAAAAAAAAAAAAAAAACTATATAAGAACTCTAGCAAATCCTTGGCAACACTTTATGCCCTTACGAAATAAGTGTAAAGCTCGAATGTTTCAATCAAAAGAGAAGAACAAAGCCACGAAGCCAATTCAACCGGTGGAAAAAGCGATAATTTCAAGCAGACAGAAAAAAAATACAAAACAGAACTTCAAGTATTAAGATTACACATAAGTTTATATACTTGTGAACTATATGAGAGTTTCATCGAGCAAATTGATACGATATATCCTCAGTTCCAAGGATATTAATGTGAAAATCTTCCATAAATGCGTGACATCTATAGAATGGACGTTTGTAATATAGATATATGACGATCTTGAGGATTGAATTTAAAAAAAAATATTCGTGGAAGATGATATGTATGTTGCAACAAGATTATTTTACAAAATCACAAGTGACTTGAAGCTCAAGCAATTGATTTCAAGTTTAAGTTGTATAAAACTCAACCAACATGCATTATAGTGAAATATAGTATGAAATACATGTAAAATCAAATCAAATTTCTTGTCAGGGATGTGAGCATAGGCCTAATTATATCCCAGGCAAGGCAATCATCAAATTCTTATTTTTTTGATAATATTCTTTGGCTTCAAAAAACTTAAGGATATTCATCCTATATACCTACTATCACCAGAGTCAATTTAATTAGGTCATATCACAATGACTTAAAGGACATCAAAGATCATTCTCTTGTTGTGATCTAGTGCAATTGTTGGAGTTTCTTTTTGTAATTCTCTCTCTCTCTCTCTCTCTCTCTATTATTTCCCCTTAAGGCGGTATTTGGCGGCATCCTATTAATTGGATTTAGCCAAGGATTTAACTTAAAATTTAGCTAAACACCAAAAAAATAAAAATTAAATCCAATTTTCATGCTTTTCGTCTTTTTTCTTCGTGCTTTCAATCGCTTATACATCATAAATCAAGAATTAGTAAACTATTGGGAGACTTATTTATTCCGCCGTTGTTCGGGAGCAGAGCCGCCACAGGGTGAATTTAATGAATCCAGATTTATTGGAATTGAGAAATCCTTTTTAACCTAAATCAAAGTTGCAGCCAAACACAGCCTTAGGTTTGTTATGCATTTGTTAGTGAGATCAAATATCACTCCGATACAAATTCGAATCCAACAAATCAACAACTAGCCTAGTGCGCAAAATTCAATTTTTCAAGCGTACCATGATATCAATTTACTAGTATTAGTGCAGCATTAACAATTTTCATCCATAAGAAACTAACCAGTCAATGAACAATTTCCAGATATGTTTATAAGGCAATCATATGGAAAATATGAAAATAAGCAAGTAAATAGCTCAACCCGTCACTCACAGTGACAGAACTCTTCCATCAGCGCACTCCGCACCAAGCCACGAGCACCGATCGGAATCGGAAGAACCCTCCCCATTCCAATCCGCGACAGCCGCCCCAAATGCATCCACCAACTTCCCCTTGAACCTCAACAGAGCCCTACCTGCACCATTCTCCAAACTGAGCACCGACACTAACAGAAGCAGACAGACGGACACACACACACACACAGAGAGAGAGAGAGAGAGAGAGAGTTAAGAAAACCCCATACCTTCATTGTTGACAGCAGCAGCGATCTCCAGCTCCCAACATAACAAAATCAAGATAGCAAATCCCAACCTCTCCATCCCCTCTAAATCTGAATATCCTCAACGCGGAGCTTGGAATATGATTCGCGATCCGCCATACTGGAGGCCAAAAGCGCAACTTCCGTGGAGTGTCGGGCACGCGAAAGAAGCAAACCGGAAGCAGAAAAAGAGATTAGTTCCCACGTTAAAATCCAAGCGAGCAATCAATATATATACACCAATCGGCAATCGACGCCATTTTCGAGCTCTCTTGACCCGTCTCTGCTATATATTGCCTCGCCGACCTAATCCTTTCTTCCTTGCCGGTAGGGATGGCGGCGTAGAGAGGTGGGAGGTGAGTTTTCGGGGGCGGTGAGCGGTTGTTCTTAATTTGGTGGGAAATTTTGACCGCTTAACTTTTCATTCTTTTCTCGGGACATTTTCATCCATACCCCTTAATTCTTACGTATTTGCATATTAATATCCTAAATTTTACTTTTTACGTTTTTGTCACTCATTCCATACCATCACTAGTACACCGGATCTCATCAGAATTCTGCAATTAAGAGTGTTTGGCGAGAGTAGTACTAGGATGGGTGACCTCCTGGGAAGTCCTTGTATTGCACTTCTCCATTTAAAAAAATACTGTCGTTGTCGGTCTCAAGCCCGGATGCAAAAAGTTGAGAGTTACTTTAGCTAGTTGACAGCCAACGCAAAACTTATCTAAAAAATCATGACGTGAAACCCTGTTTTTCATATCAAATGGAAGTTTTTCTTTTGTAAGTAAAAAAAGGGGACCTATATGTAAAAATTGAAGTTTAAGGGTTAGATATGTTAATACATAGGAATAAAGTGGTATGTATGTAAATCTTTCTTTTTTCTTATCCGGTTTTTTGAAGCTAAGCTCTAAGTTAAGTAAGAGTTAACTGAAGTTGTTAAGCGGATTAATTAATTTGCTTGGTTAAGAAAATGGATTATTATATCTTGATTTAACCTCATTTATTTAATGAATTCTTTTTAATTAATTTTTTTTTAATTATCACATATTTTTATTTTACTGTTTAAAAAAAATATTCATATTTTAATTAATGTTTTTTAAATTATCACATATATTCATTTTATTGTTTAAAAACATATTCATATTTATTTTTTATTAAGATTAATTCAATTATTAAATTAATAGTAATATAATCTCAACCGTCTTAATTATTTTTTAATTAAAAAAATTAATTGAAATAAATATTTGATTAATGATTTTTTATTTGTTATATGTTTATTAACTATTTCATAATTGTCAAAGTTTTGCTAAATCTTTGAAATTAGATTAAATAAAATCAAATATGTATATATATATGTTAATTAGGGCTTAAACCATGCTTAAACGTGTTAAAGCGCTAACCAAATATTCCCTTAAAAGTGCAAAAATGGTTGCTTGTTCTCATCTCTGTGCACCAAAAAGTTCTTAATATGGGCCTACTAGAGGTTGTCATGTTATTTCATGATGCAATATTATATTCCTAAAGGTTGCATTTATAATTTATTAATAATGGATTAAAATTATAGTTTTTGATAGGGATAAGTACATACAAATCATCTTAAACATTGATATTTACAAATTGATTTCCTACGTGATTTTCTTGAACTACAGAACTGATGTATTTATGCTTGTCAGGATAAAAACTATTGAAAATTTGATAAAAATGAAAAGTAAGGGTTGGGGTTTTACAATGAATTTTAATATTTGACTGATGATTTGAAAAATAGAAGAGAAAAGAGCGGTCGATTTGTAAATAGAAAGTTTTGGGCGATCTGTATGTATAATTGTATGTATTTACAGATATAATACCTAAAGTTTAATATTTACACTTAGAACAGCTTGGTATCATATACCAATGCATGAAAAATTGTATTCCACTTTTCAAAGATGATGAGATGATATATTTTAAGTGATGTAAACACCTCAGTGGTGTGCGTGTATTCTACTTCCTAGATGATATAAGTGCAACTATCATCATTCTTAAAAACTGGGGTGAATAAGTATATTACAGATGACAATTTAGATTTAACAGAGTCACTCAAAAGATATGTTTGATTGACCCCTTCTGTATAAAAAAATATAAACATTATCTAAATTAGTGTATAAATACAAAATATAATTTATTATATTTTGATAAAGAGCCATTGTAATTAACATACAATGGCTCTCTTCTACTAGACAAAGTGTTTAACAAGTGTGATGATGACACAATGCTCTATATATTTATATATTTAGTGTAGTATTTATAGCTTCGGATACATCTTCTATTATAGAAACACTTGATTACAATATTTGTTGTTTGATAAGGTATATGTTCACTTCCATTTAAGATGGAAAAGATTTGGTGGTGAAAAGCCTCAATGAGAAGTTCCAATGTATTGGTATCCCTTATATTCATGTAAATGCCTTTTTTGATTAATTGTGTCTCTGTATTAGGATAAATAATAAAGTATTTTGGATCTTTTTATTTTTATACAAATTAGAACATTCATTGGTCTAAATACGAAGAATAATTAACTAGGTTTGGAGCATTAGTTGGATGATCTGATCAATTTTTAGTATAAATGGATTAAAGATGTAGATTATGACACAAGAATGAGGGATAAAGAGTTAGTTGTTGAAATTGCGAGTTAAAATATGTGGAGAGGGTCTTGTTGTTAAATCCATCAAGCATACTAAAGTGTTTTCCTATTTATTGTGATTGAAGAATAAGAGGTTATAAAAATATGTGAACTTTAAGAAGAGGAAAAGAGATAAATTGGAAATTTTTCTTGGCGACTTCATAGATCCATCTAACAATAGATACCAGTCGATGGGTATGTGTGTCTTGTTATATTCCACTCAATCAATGAAAAGGAGTTGTTGTGCTTCAAAGAATTAAATGTCGACTAGGACGAGGAAAAGTGGAATGTCGACAGGGTCGGGTGTGGGGGTCAGTCGAGGCGGTAGTGTTACTGATCGGGCTAGGGCGGGCTATCGGGGCACAAGTGTTTCCGACCGAGCCTAGCCGACCGGTCGAGGCAGAAGTGATGTCGAGAGGGACAAGGTTGCCGGTCGAGGTGAAAATGAGGCCAGCCCAGCTGGGGGGTCGGTCGAGGTAGAAGTGAAGAATGGGAAATCGTTGGCACCCAGGCGACGGTCTAGCCCGAAACCTTGATTTTCAACTAAAACGCCCGATGAAGGATTTTCTTAATCCATAAGCAAGGGAGACTATGTATGAGTGAAATTTAGTCCCATAACTTTGAAATTGAGTATTTGAGTCGGTTAGTTGCCTGGGGAAATCATTGACAATGATCATCTTAAGCCACAACGGGGGTAGGGTGTCCCGAACTCTAACTTTCCTGTAGCACGTGTAGGAGGATTACTTGCCTTCCCTCACCATGAAAGGCTTCGAACAAATGTGTGGTGACTTATAAACACCAGAATGAGCCTTCTCAATAGCAGGTTCTCTCAGGTAAGGCTAAATCGTTGCCAGTCCTAGCTCCTTGCCCCAAACAAGTGCTAGAGAGTCCCGGGTGGGTGTCTTGAGCTATAGGATGTTACGGACGAACCATGGACCATCTCAAATCACGCAAATGGACACCCTACACTTGTGACATCAAAATATGATCCCAACAATGTCGTCGTCTCAGTGATATTGGCCTTTCTTATATATTTTTTGGTGTTTTACTTTCTATTACATATTTATATGCTTGGATTGTTTTGCCTATTTATTTCAGGTTTATCTGAGATACTATGAAAATTATAATCTATACTCATTATGGGACTTAAAATTATAAATTTTGACTCAAAATCTTAATAATGAGATATTGAGATAATCAAAATTTTAGAATTAAAATTGCTAGGATTTTCAAAAATCTGCATTTACTTTCCTACACAGTCTTCATGCTAAAATTTAAATATGTTGCATGGCATAGCTCTCACACAAGTCATAATTAATAGGCCTCCACACTATGACATATTAGTTAACTGCATCATATGCATGTCCCAAAAAGAAGCCCCCATGCTTCTTCAACCCGACTGCCCCAGCATAGATTTCTACTTAGGTGGTTACCTAGTGCGCTTAGGTCATTAAGAGTCTCACCGACCAAAAAGGGGTGTAATTTTTTTATCAGAAGCATTTCTAGTTTTATAGTTGAACCTTGCCTTTCTCATCTTTAAAGCGACATCCTCGCTACTTCGACGGGTACAAGTCCAGCCTCTTAGAGCTCCACTTGATAGTCATGGGATAGAGTTTTGTTCATTTGATCTTATGGCTACCGAGGCTCTTGTGGACAATGTAATTCATGGATTGCTGATCAGAGATCTCTGGACGTGTTAGGTTAACTACATTCACGACTAAGCAGACTAAAGGTCATAGTAACTTTGGATGACGGGTCTATGGTACCCCGACCTAACTATTTGTACCATTTAGGGGTTAGTCCTTCATTTCTTTGACTAAACACTGTGAGCTCTATCACTCCTCTTGCTGTCATTGATATCATCTTGACGGTTCGATTGCCGATGAGTTGAGGTCCGTTTGAGATATGTTGATTTGTCATTTTCCTTTATGAACTGAATGTGCTTTGATGTATCACGACAACTCGTCAAGATGATATGGTTATTTCATATGCTCTGTATGCCAATGAGTTCCTTGCTCATGTAGGACTGTGGGAGCCTCGCTCTCTACCCCGTGACTTGGCAGGAGATTTGAAAGCATCAAAGCAGTCACCTGCAAAATAATTGTCATTTGATAGCTCTGTGCTAGTTGTCATTTTAAATATAAGCAAAAATCATTGGACCAAGAGTATTTTTGGGCAAACTCCAATATGTAATTAACATAGTGTGATACATCCCATTTGGAGCAATCTGGACCCCATAACAGGCCAACACACCTGAATCTCTGGTTGTGGATAACTTTCGTAGGCATTCATTCGCAGTTATTTGGCACAAGCTATTTTGGTCCAATCTTTTTCTAACACATATGCTTAACTTATCCTAGTGAGAGTTGTCACACTGAAGTTCTCCACGTCATTTCTCTTATTTGTTCGCCTTTGTTGTATGCCCTGCTTTTCCATAGTAGCTCTACGCTTGTAGGGAGCCAATTTATAACTAATTTTGTTCAAATCATTCAACTTAGTTATCTTCGCTTATAGGGAAGTTTCATCTAGGGGTGTAAATGAGTTGAGTCAAGCTCGAGTCACGCTCGACTTGAGATGGAGCTTGATTAGTTTTATCAAGCTCGAGCTCGAGCTCGAGCTTAAGCCTATAAGTTCGAGCCGGCTCTCGAGCCGACTTGTTTATTATAAAGGAGAGAAATTGATATTAATTTATGCTAGATTTATAATAAGAAGTCAATTAAAATGAACAATTAGATGACAAATAATAAGAAATTACATAATATATAATACTCAATATTATTTTTTATTTTTTTTAATACCTTAAAGATAAAATATTGAAATTTTATATATTTTAACTATATTTTACATCAATATTTTTTTAAAAGAACCAGCTCCTATGCTAACGAGTCGAGCCAGGGCTGGCTTGAACTTGGCTTGTTAGCTTGTCGAGTTCAGTTCACGAGTCAATTATTGAGTCGAACTCGAGCCGGCTCATGGGTCAGCATAACTCACTTCCACCCCCAGTTCCATCATACATAGCTTAATTATTCTTTGCCTTTATTCACGTAAGTTTGATCGTACCATTTAAATGACCAATCGAGATAACTAAATGTCTCAATGAATCATTCAAGTCCCTTAAAATGGTGGTTTTAGACACTTGGAAAACTTTTTTTGGCAAAAAAACACCATCTATTGCATGGTTAGGAATGCAAATATTTGACTAATGGTATGACCGATTTTTCTATCAATTAGGTGAATGTTAATAAAAGATCAAAATCAGTTGATGTGAGTAATTAGGGATGACTTCTTAAATCAAACAAGTTCGAGTGTGCACATAAATCAGGTTAATGAACTTATAATACATAGTTGAAGCTACAATATTATAAGGAAGTATATTATTTAGTGTAGAGGTTTTAATTACATTTGTAACCATCAAAATTAGCTTAATATTCGAATGTGTTGACCGATAGGATGTATTATTATATATATCATTAGACAAATAACATGATGAGCTTCTACTATTGTTATGTATAGAAACTTCATATACCACTAAGACACTAAGGTAATTATAGTGACATGCCTTTTGATTGCCCCTAAAAGACTTAGTTGAGATTCCACATTTGCGAGTGATTAGAATAACAAAAAATTACCAAAGTTGGATATTTGTGTAGTATTTAAACTGATGGTTTTATTGATTGATAATATAATAACTATCAGATGGTAAGAGAAAAAAATTAAAATGTGATGGCTTACAGAAGATATCAATGTTTTTTTAGCTATAATGTGGATGTATGGTAGTTCAAAATTAACCATAATCTTGTACGGGTGAATTCAACAAATATGAAATATTAGACCAATTTAGGACTTGAAGAGTTAACCTTGTAAAATTTTTTCTTAAGCTGTGTTATTTATTTTAACCATGGATTTCAGTTGTTTTATAACCATATCTATATGGTGGGTTGCAGCTTCTGTATTTTGTTTTGCTTTGTTGAAATTTGACAAGTATAGGGCTAACATTATCACAAATAACATCACTTGACACATGAATAATTGTAAATAACAAAAGCCAATAAAACTAAATTCATATATAGTAAAATATTAACAAAGTACTATCAAGTGATATAACAACTTGCCAAAGTTACACAAATAACAAACACTTGGTTTTATAAATAACTTGATTTTGGTTTTTCACCCGGCATCAACTTCACCTATTTTTCCACACTTTTTTTTTTTTTTTTTTTTTTTTTTTTTACCTTTGAAGGATTTATTATTTTCTTCCTTAGATAGCAACACTTTGATTTCAACAATGTTAGATATATATTTTTCAAAAGATCAACTCAATCATTCTTCTTATATATAAAATATCAAGTATTGAATGACACCATAATAAATAGATGCTACTAATGCATATTTGTACAAAAAACCCACAACACCAAACTTTAATCAGACACATAACCATTCTATAGAATCAATGTCACCACCAAAATCACCATCAAGGACTTGCAATTTAAATTGGTTAATATTTTAAACAATAAGTGTTTGGGCCTTAGTCAAAAGCATGTACCAATGCTAACAATAGCTTAAAATATTCCTCATAACATAAATCAACATCATAATGTCTCTTAACATTTAATATTATCATTTTTAGCTTTACAATTGGTTTAAATATAATAAGATTCTAAGTTGTTTTATTTTTAACCCGTCATTGTTTGGCTTATCCATCGATGGTCATTTACTTTAACAACTAAAGAGAAAGTGTGTTCCCATATATGGCTATCAATTTCAAATATATTTGATTGTCACAACATTGTAACTTATAAACAACATCAATATTTTCTAAAATTACAAACAATGAATGTACCGATGATATTTTCTTATTTATTCCATCTCAGATAAAACTTATATTTTCTTTTATATAAATAAAATAGGTTATTCAAATCATCCATGCTCTCAAAAAGTTTTCTGGTTTTTATGTTGAGAGCACGCTTGATCTCAAAGGTGCTATATCATCAACAATTGAATTGGAGGTAGTATAATGCATTTACCCTTTTAGTAATTCATATCTTCTTCATACATTAATTTATTTGCTTTAAGCTCAGAGTGTATGAAGAACCAAAAGACTTTACTCATTTGTTAGCTACAACTACATATATGGTGAGGTTGCAATCTCTAATGAAACTTTTGATAACTAAGCATATATGCATCATATATATATATATATATATATATATATTATCTTTAATTTTTTAAAAATGAATGGCTAGGACTATTATGCGAGCTTCCGACAACACCTAATGTGTCTAATAATTTGAGTATCATCTTCTTAAGGCCAACTGCCCCGGAGGGGATTCAAATCACCGACCTGAGGGGTCTTATATATATCATGGATTATGGTTCATCAAAATGATACATGATCTTTAAACAAAATTTATTATTTTCCATCTCTTCGACCTTGTATATAATATTAATAACATTCTCTTATAAAAGACCAACGCCTTTAGTTGTTTATATTCAACTCTCTATACAACAAATAAAATTAACTCTTCTATCACCTCAAGCATAAAGATATTGTTATGTAAATACACAATCAAAACTATTATTTGATTCGAATAAAGGCTGAGCGAGTTTTGAACAATGACTAAACGGGTTTAAACCCATTTATATGCTCATTCAAATGTAAATTGAACATAGTTTGAGCAATAGTCAATGATTGTAAGAGAGACAAGGATTGAATCATATTCCAACCTAATTAACAACCTCCAGACCAACTTCTAATAGGGTTCAATGTTCGATCAAACTTGATTTGAACGTATATACTTTAAACTTTATGTGGATCAACGTTTAGCCTCTGTTAGAATGGCCCAAATTTTTTTTGATTAAACTTCATATAAATCAAATATATAATTAAAGAATCATTTTGATCATACGATTATAATACTTGTCAAATATTTATGAATATGTGTAAAATGTTATTAAATCAGTAATGAAAAATTTACATACATACTACATAATTCTCATGATTTAGATATCTACACCCAAACTTACATATTTACATGTACAATTTTTTGGTATTCTTAACCTATGCATGAAAAGTTGTATTTAACTTTTAAGACGGTGTTGTAGTAATTTTGAGGCGATATTAAAATATTGAGTGTTGTGCGTGTAAATATGCATGAAATATGTAAATAAATAAGAATTATGTAATATGTATGTAAATTTACCTAAAATTTAAAAAATAATGTTTACATTTATGACACTATGGGAGTATTCATAGGGCCCTGTTAATAGGATTTGCCTTAAACTTAAGAAAATAAGAGTTCCATGAATTTATGAAATTTTGGACTTAAGATTCAAATTTTACTTTCTAATCATGTTAAATCGAGATTTAATAAATCCAATAAAAAGATGAATTTAATAAATTGTGATTTACTAAAATCCTTTGTGCAACCGAAGCTATCAAACACTTTTTATATGGAGCGAATATTACTTGCTATATTATTAATATTCACATCAATACTATCCCAATGCTGCTCATCAAGAGCTCTAATGCAGTTTTGTATCAGAACTTCAATCAGAACATGTCACGTGTACAAACAAATCCAATTTATTAAAAAAAATTAATTTAATATATAAGTGGATCTGCCTATCTGATGGAAAAAATTGCGTACGTAAGGCGTACGCTGAGCTGCGTACGTCTGTAACCTGCAAACAAGTTATAGGAATGATTTTAGGAGGTTATAACCTCGTTATACCCCTTGTAACATCCCTGTAACCTACCTGTACCTTCTAGTAAGTTTCGCGTTTCTGTTTTGATATACAGGTAGGTTACAGGGAGGTTACATGGGGTATAACGCGGTTATAACCTCATGAAATATTCCCTGTAACCTATTTGCAGGTTACAGATGCACGCAACTCTGCGCACGTCTTATGTACGCAATCTGATAGGTGCTCATTAAAGTCAAATTACAAAATTGTATTAGGACTCTATTCAATATTTTTTAATATAAACTTTCGGTTTTCTTAGGTATTTTGATTCCCAAAAATGGCGTTCGACTGAGTGCCCGATCCTTCATCAGAGAAGGTACTCTGTTGTACGGCCTTTGGAGCAATCGATCGTGAGTTCCTTCGCGACTGCGATGGATAGGGGAAAAGCTGTGCAGGAAGTTGGCGAAGACGTAGAAGAAACCCAAGAAGATGTAATTTCCTCTCCTGCTCACGTTCACCTTTTTTACTTTTGTTGGAGCTCTTAGTTCTGGTAGAATGGAAATAACTCATCTGTGTTTTCAAGCACTTTCCCCTGAGTTTTGTTTCTCAGGGTTTCAGCCACGGGTCTGTGATTTGGATGTTATAGTATAAAATGTTGGGAGCTTAAGGTTCAATAATGACCTTCCGCTCTCGTACATTCGTTCCATTTTTTGTTTCTCTTTAACTAACCAGCTAACACGCCGTCCGAGAATTTCAAAATGGTTAGAGATTATCGGATCTTTCACGGTGGCCATGATATTGACAAGTTCAATTCTAGTTCCTTTTTTTTTTAATGAAATTATGACCATGTAGTAAAGTAAAACATTGTTTAGTGACACATATTATTGAACGCGAGTACAAAACTACAAATCCGCCATGATAACACGGTATATGCTTGGACTGAAAGATGATGTTTTTATTTTAATTTTCTTTTCTTTCAATTTTTATTATTTAAAATACTAATATAGGTTTTTCCTTCGCCAATATGTATGCAATAAGTTGTATTTCGTCAATTTGTATAAAAAACTCATGCATTTAAAAATGCATACATTCCATCTACCATGCATTTCTAAAGTACTTGCATTTTAGAAACAGCCAACCAAATAACCCATGTGTTATTTTTTTTATTTTTTTATGGTTCTCCTTTCGTGATGGTTTGGTCCAAAATATTTGGAAGCAAAATTCTTTAATTCTTCTTGTCACAAGGAGAGTGCTTGGTAGGCATGCATGCTTTACTTCTACCTTATGTCAACATCTATAACTATCTAATAACAGCATGGTGCATTTATTAGGAGGTTAGAAATGATTTTGGCCAGGCCTTTGCAAGCTTTTCCTACGCTTGCATATGTTGGCGTTACTTGTGCTTGCTTATGTCAATTTCAGTACACAGGTGTTGTGAGTGCTAATTGAGCTAGTGGGACTGGCTGGGCTCCACCAATTTAGCATTGAACATGCGGCTTGCAGATTTGAAGCTCTTGTGGGCTTGACCATCATTTATCCAACATAATTGTGAAATAAGATTCATAACCATACTTAAGGTTGATAGGGAGTTATCGTTTCAAATTTGAACAAACTTAGGGTGCGTTTATTTTGACTTTTCAAACCAACTTTCACCTATTTTTTTGCAAGTTCAGCACGAACAGTGTGGCGAACGCACTGGAGAAATTTGTGGATCTGCGGAAGCTGGATGGAGACCGCATCCTGCTGTTTGGAAAATTTCATTCAGAAAAAATCCACAACTTTTGATTTTTTGCATGCATACCATAGAGATTTGTTAATTCGGGCCTTACACACATACCACATAATTCTTTATTTTTTACACGCATACCACATATTCCATATATTAAGGGAGACCAAAGAATTCTTATATATATATATATAACAAATAATTAGATCAAACTTTTTGCACAAGTCGATAAAAAAATATAAAAATCAATGAATTCTCTTTTTAAAAACATCAAGTGCTTAAACAAATTTAATAACAAGAGCAGAGAGGTATTTAAGACATTTATCCACAGATAATGCTTTCGAAACTGAAAATTTCAATTAGAAAAATTACTTCTAGAACACCAGTTCTTAAACAATAGATTTTCTACAATAATTGTAGAACTGAGATTTTATACAATCACAGTTGTCCCAAACGCACCCTTAACAACAACATATGTAGATTACAAGGATAAAAGTCACCAAATGAAAGATCCAAGTCTTATGCTTGCCCATGAAATAAATTTTACATGCTAAATACCTTTTATTTACAATTAAAAGAAGACTAATATTCGATTGTTTTGTAAATCTGACCTAAAATATGAAATAAATAAGTTGCCACCATAATACAATAGCAAAAATAACAACTCTCAGATCAAATTATCAAATCTCAAATCCGGAAAACCCCCATTTAGCCGCTTCTCAGTCTTCTCCTAGGCTGTAGTAAGGTTGAGAAAGCTTTTTGTCCCTCCATTCAATGTTTATTTATTAAACTTATTATTGCTCCCAACATTTTGTAGCCTGTTGATGTAAGTACTACCAGTATTTTCATGCATAAAGTTGCTTTAATGTGACAATTCTTCTATTGCTATGCGTATACACAACGAAATAATTTGTTCAATTAAAAGTCTTTTCAACCAGCTTAGGAAATACACATTTACGTTGTATGAATTTGCATTTAAAGGATGGATTTTGATGGTTGTAACCTGCATAATTCACCAGATTGAGGGCTTTGATGATTTCACAATTGCATCTACATGGGAAAGGTATTTCATTTTTTTTATCTGTCTCGGTTCCATATCGCTTTTAATAATTACATTGCTAGATTAACGGGCTACTAATATTTCCTTTTTTTTCAATTTAATTGCTCTATTATTATTTTTATTGTTTACTAACGATCTTTGAACTTGTCAGATTTATATCAGAAATAGAGGCTGTTTGTCGGCAGTGGTTTGTTGATGGTCATAAAAATCTATTGGTATGCTTATTGTCTGCAACAATTTGTTTTATAAGAACGGACTTCCAGTAGTGTTTGCACACTTTTCTGAACTAGATCATAATTTTAGTTGCTGTATTGTTGATCTAAATGATCAAAATGGAATGCATTTCATTTGCCGCATCAGAGAAAAAAAATATTTTTGCTTTTTATCCTCAAGTTTTCCGTAATTTTGTACTTTGTTTATGTAGGATAAAGGTGCAGAATGCCTGGGTTCAAGAAATAACTTGTACAGGATGAAACGTGAGCTGAAACATGGTGTAAAGTTATACACCATGGAGTACTATTTTCAGATCCATAGCAGTGGTGAATTTGACTTTTTATTTTCTGCTACTAGAAAAGCCTGCAAGTTTACTTTTTTTCTGACATCTTTCTTTTGATGAGTGGCAGATAAAGCTGGACAATGGGACAATGACTTACATAGTTTGCAGCTATCGTTTGGAGTAACTGGGTTCTTGGTAGATGTTCTGTTTCCAATCCTAATTTAAGTTTTAAAGTTTCATTATATGGGGTTGATTAATTATTTTAGTTCTTCACTCACTCTCTCTGACAATATTTGTTTCATTTTTCAAGTATATGTTCTCACGAATTTAATATAGTTCCTTCTTTCTTTAATGAAATAATTCTATTTTTGGAAGAATTTATATCTGAGGTATTAGATATTGAAGGTGATTATTTTGCATTTTCGGACAGGTTATAGCTCCTCTGAGTGCCAGTGGAGTGGTTCTAGATGCTCCTGAATCAAGCAAACTCTTAAGTGCTGTTGCAATTGCTTTATCAAATTGTGGCAGGTTTGCAGCATGGTCATCTTGCAAAATTTAGTCACTACAAATTTATATATATTTAATCATTTAGCCGTATAAGAAGGATCAAACCATTACGTGATGTGGTAATCTTGTGAATTAGTAGTATTTCTAAAGTAATTAGCCATAGAATGTTCACACTATAGTTGATATTCAAAGGTACGCTTGTGGAATGACCTCTTCAGCCACGGTATTTGTAAATTTGAAAGGTTTGGTGTGGACAGAGAGGAAAAAAAAAATGATATGCTCTATTGATTCACATAGTGGTGGTTGATTGCAACCGGTATTTCTAATGCTCTTATTGTCACATCCCACCTGCTGGCCTGGAAGATTATTGATATAATCCAAGTAGGATTGGTTGATGAATTCATAGGTAATTCAATAAATAAAAATCCATCTAAAATATTGTTTATCCACAATATAATTTGTTAGAGCATTTAAATTTGTGATTTCAATTTTGGTAATATAGTTTAGAGGTATGAGCATTCACTAACTTTTTGATTTCTCACCATATTTCAAATTAAATCACTTATAATTTACTGAGTCATAGTTGTGATCTAACTCCTGTTGTGCAGCCTTCATTATAATTCACGAAGCACGAGAAAATGATCTTCAAACGATAATGAAACAATATACGAACAATAATTAAACCAAAATCGATCCAACTTGAATCATGAATCGAACAATATTACGACCGAGTAATGATCAAATAATCTTCAAACCACAATCCAATTTTCTTTGAACCATAATTGAATAATGATTGATTGATTTTCAAATTATTTACCACACCATCTTTGAGTCATGATCGAACAATATTTGAATTACGATTTAGCTATCTCTGAATCACATTCAAATAATGATCATATCTTTTTCGAACTATGATCTCGATGTTTGAATTACGATTGAATAATGATCTAGCCACTTTGAACCATGACCACAAAATATTTGATTCACCAGCAAATCATCTTTAAACCATGGTCCATCAATCAAAGATCAAACCATCTCTGAACCATGATCCAATAATCTTTGAATCATAATAGAACAAGGATGGAATCATATACTTTGACATAAAAATGCAGTTAATGAATACAAAAGGTCATTACTTTTTGAGGGTATTGTGGTTCAATTTGAATTTTCATGCACATTTCTCTAAGAAAATAGACAACATACATATTTCTTCAATTTTCATTATTTCGGGGCCTATGAAATCAAATTTCTCTTTTGGTATCCTGAAATTTATTGGATGCCTTGTTGAAGTTCAGATTCTGATACATTGGAGGCCTTGATCGATATGAAATTTATACGCTCATGTTTCATGAGAATGTTTAGGTATCTTCGCTTCAGCTATCTTGTTCAGTTCCCTTTTCTACGAATGCTCTTAAATATAGTTATAGCAATTGATTCTAAAACCAATGGGCATTTAGTTTTTTCTTTTTAGATCATTTGACCAGAATGATTGGCGTCATAAGGGAACAGTTTCTTTAATTGTCTTTTTTTGTGGCATTTACATATGTTGCACTTTTAAAGCACACAATTCTTATGTATTTACGTATCTCATTCTTAAACCTTCATATTTACACATATAGCACTCAAATATTTAATATCATATAAAAAATAACACTATTTCCAAATACACATTTTCATGCAGGTTAAAGCGCCAAAGTACTAAAGTTTAGATGTGGGATGTGTAAATACATAAGATTTGTGTGCTACGTATGTGAAGTTCCCTGTTTTTATATTTCAGTAACTGGCCTGCATTTGTTCCGGTGCATGATCCTTCTCGAAAGGCATATATAGGAATTCAGAACATGAGTACAACCTTTACTCGAAGATTCAACTCTGACAGAATTGGCAGCCAAGTTCCCGTTAGGCTTTTGCACTTGGAGGGGCTGTACGAGCTATTTGTCTCAAAATTTGTAAGGCTTATTGGAAAAGTTATTTTGTGTATTTTTGTTATTTTAGATCCCCTCATTTGTGAGGAGGGGATGCAGGCTTTTTTCTTTTGTAGAAACAATTTAGAAGTTTTTGTATTAGTGCTACTTTCCTGAGATGGTTTCATGCATGTTGGCTTTTCTCTTGGAGTGTCATGCTTTGATTAGCTTGTATATATTTTGATCTTTGTTATTCATATGGAAAATAGATCTTAATTATATCACTACAAAAGTTTAGCAAATGTAAAAGTTTTGTTTCTTATTATAAAACAATATATAATCATTTTTTTTTCTTTTTCTTTCTTTCATATTGTTTACAATTTTATCATAGAAGTGAACTTCGACAAAGAAAAGTCACAATTAAAACTTATCAATTTTCATAAGGTTTATAAAATGCCAAAAGAATGTCGTGAGAATAAATATGGAAAATACTTGAAAATTTGCCAGTAATTATTTTTTCCTTATTTTATTAATTTATAAATAAGATAATATGATAAATTCTGTAACTTAATTTCATCATGATGATTGAGGTAGAAATATTTTTGGCTAATAAGGATAAATGTAAAAAAGTATTTTAAAATTACTAAGAATAATCTCTTCTATGGTACCCTACTCCCCTTACATAAGAATATCTTAATCAAAATATAAAAGGTTCAAGCCTTACTTTTACATGACTATTAGTATAGCTTCTAGAGTAGCTTACAAATTCTAAATGTTCTGTATTTTTTTTTCCTCAGGCCTTAACTGCTGTCGATTTCTCGACGAATTGTTTCAGTGTTCGTTCTACAATGAGACTGAGTTATAGAACTCCTCCGTATGCTGATGATAATGATGAGGGTCAGGATAACATTAACAAACAAAGAAAAGGAGATGCAGTTGAGGATAATCATATTAAGAGTCAGTGGGATTCTGATTGTCCTTGGGCAGAGTGGTATTCTTCTGAGGATCCAATAAAAGGTAGGAAGATTTACATGCAGACCATTAGATTCCTCCTATGTATTTACATGTCTAACAACTAAGCTTCAATTCTTACGTACATGTTACCTTTACCGTGCATAAAAAGGTGTATTCCACTCTTTAAAAGTTAAAATGGTGGTAATTTTGTTGTTATATGAAAGATTTGGATGACATAAATGTAAAAAAGAAAAGTTTAGGTGTCAGATAAGTAAATATATAGGAATTGAATGATATGTATGTAAATGCCCTTAAAAGGTATTACTCTTTTCTGCTTGAAACTCTTATTGATGGGCTTTTTTACTTTATGCATCAATCTGATTCTTGCTCTCTATATGTCAACCATACTACATGACTTTGACACCCTAAAATAAGCAACATGAATTGCTGGATGCTTTTTGTGGCAATACTCAAGATAACCGCTATGCAAAAGATGCTCTTGCTAGTTAATGTTTGGGCACACGCAATCATATTAATTTTGTAAAATTCTTATTGGTCGAATCGCAAGCATATTTAAAATAGATTTGTTTGATTTGATTGGGGCTGATATTGGAATGGGCTTTGTTTTGTGTGAGGGAGTGGATGAATTGAAAAAGGTGGAGAATGTCCTAGGCATATTTTGATATAAGATAGCATTGTCGAGAATCAGTGGTAAGAGTTTTTTTTTTTTTTTTTTTGGTGAAATTATCTTTACATGAATTATTTACGTAGGTTCAAGTGTTAGGTTGTAAATAAATTAGTGGTCATCAAGTCGCACTTGACAAAAACTAGATTGTTAAGATGGATGCGGGGACTTACATGGTTTGGACCCACAATAAAGGATAAAGATGCATTGATTTAAATATAATAGATGGATATGGATGATAACGTGGAAGGACTAGAAGGACTAAAGGTAGCCCCGATGTATAACGGGTAAAAAATTTTGCAAGAAGGTTTACAAAAAGATAGAATTGACACCTACTATTTGAACAAATTCCTAACAAGGATGGGTGAGCGACCCAACATAAGTGAAACAAAGCAATGATGATGATGGATTAACAAGGATGGGTGAGCAGGCTCTTGATACATCCATTGGTTGGACCCTACATTCTCGATACATGTAATCAACACTTAATGGACCCAATCGGCCCATGAAGGCTCCTACTATTTGAACAAATTCCTTCAACCTCTCTTTTTGGCCAACTAAAATCTTGTTAAAACCTTATGATGGATGCTATAATGGTGTGCCATTTTTCAAATACATGTTGCCGCCATTGGATATATATATATATTTTGCTTTATGTCATTTCAGCCAAAAAATGTTGATTTACCAAAAGTGATATAGTTTAATTGGTGTGATGAATCGGACATGGAAGAGCATTGTTAGAACATATGGCCCATCTTGCTTTTTGTTAAACATGCATCAAGTAGCATAATGCACTATGTGATGCATCATTTGATTGTCTTTTTGGCAAATGACAACTTGATTGGTTTTATCGTCCCTAATTAGAAGAATTAGGGTGTGTTTGGGGCAGCTTGTGCGTTTTATGATAAGCAGCTTATCCTGAAACACGGCCCGCGCTCGACTGCAGGGTTCGACCGCGGCCTGCGTTTAGTATAAAAATCCAACCGCGGTTTCAGATAAGTAGGCAAAACGTGCGATCCAAACGGTACCGCGACGATTTCAAAAACGCCCCCGCACTTATAAGTTGCCCCAAACGGGCCCTTAGAGTTCTAATTTTGAACTTATACTTTTTTATTACGGTGATAACATTTCCTTTTGGATTTATTTTCTGCTAAACTTAATTGAACCAATTTTTAAGATTCTCCCTGAAGCATTTTAGCCTTTTTTTGGAGCTTCTGATCATGTTTTAATGCATGACACTCAAGATTAACGAGATTGATGTACTATCTAGATAAATCTTCCAGCTTGATTCCTATGCTGATGTCAATGATTTAGTCTTTCATAGAAAATCAAATATCTTGTTAATTGGAGTGAAAAAAGAGAGGATGTGCATAGAGTACATGATAAACATTGATGAAGGTAAATTCATTTGTAATTGTTTTTTTAAGTTAATATAAATTCTATTTGTTAGCTGATATTTTGATTATTTGAATGATTAATTGTTAGTGTTAAAAAAACAAAATTAAATTTGAATTTCACTTTCCAATCGTCTGGTCCCGCATTGAAAATTCAAAGTCACAGGCCGGGTCGTGACACTAATGTATGCATTAATATGAAATTGGGTATGAAAATCTTTATGAAATCAGTAGGAAATTGTTACAAGAGCTCCTAGCTTATGGGCAAATTTGTCTTTTGTATGCCTATGGGCAATTTAGTTTTTTATTATTGTTGTTGTTAAGTATAAATAGACTTGTTATGTCTAGGGTTAGTTTTATGCATGAGATTGAGTTGTGAGTCTGATTTCCTACATTTCAATTTGTAGGAATTGGGAAAGGTAGCCTACGTCTCAAATTGCAGGTGGTTATTATTGTATTTTCATTGAGTTATTTTAATTATTGAAATAAGAAATCTGTTTTGCCCTAATTTCTATTGAGAATCGTGTCGATTTTTTCGTATCAAATTTGTATCAGACCTTTCAAATTATGGAAAATTAACCACTCGATTGTTGCAGCCAAGATTTCTTGTCGCCTTTTTTGTTGAGTTCGCGAGAAAGGATCGTTGCGTACAGAGCGACCGCTACTTGGAAGCTGGACGGGATCAAGTCGTTGGTGATACTGTAACCGGGAAGGCTCCGATGCCAAGGACCGTGGCTAACCGAGGCTCGAAACTTGCATCTTTCTCGCCTTTCTCTATCACACGCAGCAATGACGAGATCAGTTCTCGCTTTCCTGGCCTAATCCTTCATTACAATCGTGAGCAGAACTAGCTGGGAAGGCAACGACTGGCAAGCGGCGCAAAAAGACCCAAAAATTCCATTTTTCTCTCCTCCAACGTCATCTATGCGATTGAGTCACAATTAGAACTACCTGGGAAGGCTGCACCGGAATCACAGAGGGTCAGAGCTCGTTGGGAAGGAGACAACGCAAAGTAATCATCACGTGGGATAGGATCACATCTTTAAGTCGCCTCTTTGTGATCGCAGCACCCGACTTTGACGCAAAGGAAAGCGACTAAGTACGCGAATCAGGGTTTGCAGGGTGCTGACAGTGGTAATCAACGACGATATTGCGATGTACAGAGTGATCAAACCCATCCTTTTTTACAGTGTGAACTCGAAAATTTGGAAATTTTTAGTGGATTGCCTCGGAACACTATTTCTTCAGATTCCGTTGCTAGATCGTAGTTTTGCAGCATTGGACATTGTGATTTATGCTATGTGGAAATCATTGATGACATTTCAGCGTACTGAGGATTCTGTCTTTTGTGATCTAAAAGTTTTATGGGTGTAATGACAACAAAGAAAGTAGATGACCTAGAAAAGAAATTGGAGGAAGAGATGAATAAAATAAAATTTGGGATGGAAGAAAATTTTGCCACCATAGATGAGAGGTTCTCTTCTATGGAGAACCAACTGGAGGATCAATTTGAGAGCATGGGGGAAATTCGAGAGATGCTAAAGAGGCTCATTGAGATGCAATTTAGGAATCCTCTGACAACTCAATTTGCAAACTCTAACAAAAAAGTATTGATTGGAGAATTTGTTGCAAGTTCGAAAGAAAAATGGATCAAAGGTGAGAAGCATGAGGAGCAAACCCATTATCACAAACCTCCTCTCAGGGCTCCTATTAGATTAGAGATTTTTGATGGAAACGGTTGGGCCGAAATATGAAGAAGGATTATATTAGAGATATGCAGGAGCGCGAAGAAGAAGTGAAAGAAGCAGGGAGGGGATATGGCTACGATTGAAGGGATAGTTTTACTTTCGATACATGGAGGGAAACAACGGAGGAAGAGCAAGTTGGGGCGTAGATGTTAGAGTTTGGAAGTTGAAGATGTCGATTATGGGGGAAGGCGCGCACAGGTGGGTGAATCGGGCAGAGTGATATTTTGCAGTTAATGGGCCAGATGGGCAGGAGAAACTCATAGCGGTAGGATTGTGTTTGGAGGGAAAATTCTTAGTTTGGTTTCAGTGGAGCTAGGCTAGATAGCCGATTCGTTCGTGGGATGAATTTAAGGATTTCTTAGTGGAACGTTTACGAGCCATTTTGGAAGGAGACCTACACGAGCAATTCTATGTTTTGACTTAGGAGGGAACAATCATGGAATATAGGGAGAGATTTGAACTATTGTCGGGACGGCTGTGAGGGATTTTTGGAATAGGACTAGAGGGGAATTTTATGAAGAGCTTAAAGCCCGACTTACAGGCAGCACTTCGATTGCTAAGACCATGGGAATCGAGGGAGATGATGGAGCTAGCCAAGATAGTGGAAGACAAGAACCGGATGAAGAAAGCTGATAGAAGCAACGTAGATGTAGTGTTGTACGGAATTGCTATAACGACAACAATGTCGAAAGTTTAGATAGTGGAAGTCCAGAGGAAGGCTGCACGGGACACGAATGATGAACCACGGTTGGGAGCAACGTTCAAGTGCCTTACATAGAGAGAGATTCAGGAGAAGCGAGCCGAGGGGTTGTTTTTGGTGTGATGAGAAGTTTATCCCAGGACACCGTTGCAAGACTTGAAGATTACAAATTCTCATAGTGCATGACTAGGAAGCAGAGAATGAAGAAATAGAGACAGTTTTGGGGGAGGAGGAACACTCTTTTTTTCCCACATTGAGGACAAGGTGTCTTTGTGGGGGGGAGGGGATCATTGTTGCGAGGGCGTCTAGCCTAAAAGAAATTTATTTTTTGTATGCCAAAGGAAAATTTAGTCTTTTATTATTATTATTGTGGGGTATAAATAGACTTGTTATGTCTAAGGTTAGTTATATGCATGAGATTGGGTTGTGAGTCTTTGGTTTAGGTTTTAGAGATTGCCTACCTCTCGAATTGTAGGAATTGGGAGAGATCATCTACCTCTTGAATCGTAGGTATTTATCTTTGTATTCTCATTGAGTTGTTTGAATTATTGAATTAAGAAATTTATTTTGCCTTAATTTCTGTGGAGAATTGTGTCGATTTTTGCTCCGGATTGTATCAGAAATAACTAGATCAACAAATTTGGCTTTATAGAGAGACATGAAATATGATGGCATTCTTCCTTAGTCTATCTGAGAGGGGAGATGATGAAGGTGCGAGCAGCTTGCTTTGAAACCCATGTTATAGGGTCTGGATGGTGCTTTGGAATACATACTCAGTGCAGAAGGGAGATGCTCAGACTTCAATGATTTGTTGAAAACCCTTAAAAGGGAGAGCAATAGATTGATGATGAATTAAATTTGATCACTTCAGCTTAATTGTTACATTTGGCTTGTTATAAAAAGTAGGAGTTGATCTGTTTCTATCTACAATTCATAATAAATGCACCAACTTAGCCAACATGCATGTAAATTATGGATGGCCACATAATCAGCTAATGGTTAAGCCACATACTTACTTTAGTGTTTAAAGAAAGAAATGAAGTAACCATAACTTAAGGGAATATTCTCTTTGATCTCTCTTAGTGTGGGTGATGTGAAAATGGCTGAGTGAAAGTTAGATAGTTTCCTTGGTTTGCTCCACATCAACTATTCCCTCATGTTAAACTACCACCTCCTTATTTTCTTCTTTTTATCATTAAAATAACTAGATGAAGATAGCCATAACTTAAATTAAGGGAATTTTTTTTCCCTCTAATAGGGTGCAAATCATTAAAACTAAGGACGAAAAAATGATCAATGTTAATTTTGGATAGTGTTTCATTGATTCCCTCTATTTGAATTTGCCCCTTCTCTCACCTGGACTGCCCCTTGTTTTGACTGCTCGCCATTTTATGTTATTTGCTCTTACAAAAGGGAGCTCCTTTTCTTCTATCTCATGCACCCCCCCTCCGTACAACTAATGGCTTTGGAGTTGATTGGGATAATTCAATTTTTGTTCCTTTGATGCATACTATGATATTTCTTATGCTTTTCATTAGGAAGATGGCTATTGATCCATTATTGGAATCAACTAGTTTGATGTTCGTGCATTCTATCAACTTTTTTATAAGATGTGAGAGAGAAAGAGAGCGATGATAAATTTAATAATCGCTATTTTAGTCATTCAACATTGTTCTCAACTTAGCTCTAAGGTCCCATTTATAAGGAAAATATTTAATCAATCATATTGTTGACTTCGAATGCGAGTTCAAATAGGACAACCATCATCATCAAGTTTCTTAATGCAGGCTTTAGAGGTATGGTTATTTTCCACTACTTTAGAGGTATGGTTATTTTACAATGCAAGTTTCTTAATGCGAGTTCAAATAACATTAATGAGTTTAGATTTTACCTTGTACTTGAGATGAAAAAAAAATCCTCCCTTGCTTCCTTATTGGTAAGTTCATTTAATATCAAGGTCAATGTAGCATCAACCTTTGTTACTCCTACTTCAATTACACGTTTTTCAGTAATAGCAACGAATTTTTTTTTTCATATTCTTTTCATCGTTGGATATAAATTTCAACAATTCTTAAATTAATTCCTTCATTTTTTGCAATAATAACATGGTGGTTTGGTGTCATGCAACTCTATGTTTGAACCTTCTTTCTCCCCTTTTACATTTGCAGGATGGGTTTTTTGTCCAATGGAAAGAGACTTTTTTTATCCCCTTGAGTGGAATGGCTTTGATGCTAGCTTTAGGGACATAAGCAATTGAATGATATTTCAACTCTATGTGAAGCTTTGATGAAGTTTTACTACATATACATTCTATGTGGATTTGCATTCAACAAAAAATTTGAAGTAGTTTTTTGGCTTTCTAAATTCCATCATATGCTCTTGTACGTTTTGCATATTAGATTCATTCCAAATTTGTCATAAGCTCCGCTTTACGTCTTTGTGCTAGTTGGGATAGAATTGAGCTTTTAAGGCTTTAAACTCTTGAAATGTCATGGTTAACCGATCATACTTTTCACACTGGATTCTAGTCTACCATATTAATGCTTGTGGAGAAAACTTGAAATGAGCAAATACAATTTTTTTCTTCATGATAATAGAATATATATAGGCACACACATGTATGTGTAATAACTGAATTTTAAATAAAAGCATAATAAAAATAAAAAAAGGGTGCAGGCGTTAGAGTAGATGCACCCTCTCACAAAAATATTAGCGCATGACTCTTTCACCGTTTCCTTCATTTGAAACAGATAAGCGAACGAGAGGGAGAGCGAAGAGATCGAGTGAGGAAATCTCTGCTGTGTGCATTGGAAAAAGTCGAGCGACTAGGCACGGACTAGTGAAGGAAGCGAAGGAGAGGAAGGAAGGAAGAAGGAGAGGAAGGAAGGAAGAAGAAACCTTTGTGCAGTGTTCGCGTGCAGAGATCAAAGGAGGAAGCAACTTTCGGCGCCGAGCAACTTCTGCAGGAAGGAAGCAACAAGTGCTTGCGGGTTGAGTCGAGATTGAAGAGGAAGAATGGTTGTTGTGTCGTCTTCACATGCAGAGGAGGGAGGTGGCTTCAATGCTATAGAGTCACGATTGAAAGCATAGAGGAGGAAGAAGAATTGTCAGCTTTGTTGAAGGGGGAAGAAGCTCGCTCGCGTGCGTGTTGGAAGGACAACCGACCGAGTACTTAAAATGTAAGTAAACTTTTTAATTAAATAATTAATAATATATATTTGAAAGTTCTAAATTTGAAATATGTGTGTTGAAAGTGTGTAATTAATAATAATATCATTGGAAAGTTCTATTGAAATCAAGTTTCTTAACAAATAGTGATTTCATATTTGAAGGAAAGGTTGGAGGAACGTGCCAGTGAGAGAGGAGATTGATCCAAAAAAACTTATAAGATAAATCTTCACATTTGAATTAAGTTAATTAATCAAATGTCACACACACACACACACATTCTCGAAATATATATATATATATATATATATATATATGTATATATATTATATATATGTATGTATATATATATATATATGTATGTATATATATATATGTATGTATGTATATACATTTTTTTTCGAGAAAACCCAAAGGCTAATATATTAGAAGGAAATAATGATACATAAAGATTGTGTGGAAGGGCCCAAACAAGACACCCTTCCCCCACGGTAACCATCACATACAAAAGGTTCCAAAGAAAAGAGAAAATACAAGAGACTTAAAAAAAAACAAAAAATGCCAAAAAAAAACAAAAAATGCCAAAAAAAAAAACAAAAAATGCCAAAAAAATGTAGTATCAGTTAGCTAGAGAGCGACCCAATTTTACTCTGACTCTGCCTCTAGTTCTAGAAAAGGAGCTAGATAATAAATTAGTAAGATGAGTGTCATTGCCAGTAGCGACCAAAGTATCATCGAATAAGTTTCCAAGCTCGAGTCGGCCTCCAGTCATCTTTTTCCTCCTGGAATAGACTTGTCATTCTTCATCTGAAGATTGACTCGCTGATTAGTGGATTGATTTAAAGTGTGTCAGACATGTGTAGGATGTTGAACATTAGAAATAACCGCTTGTTGTACCAATTGATCTTTGATTGAATCAAAGAAACACTCTCGAGTGTTTTGGCATGTAAGTGAGTATTCTTCAATAACAGTAAGTGATATAAGCACTTTTGGATCTGTACCTGTAGTATGATGTTCTTCATCAGGAACTGCGATGTTGGGTAAAGGATCGATTTGCACCTTCTCAGCAGGGATGATAGGTGACTGATCTTTAGCGATATCCAAAACCTGTTTTGTGGTAGTTTTCTCTCCAGATGGAACAAATATGTCCTAGCGATATCCAAAACCTGTTTTGTGGTAGTTTTCTCTCCAGATGGAACAAATATGTCCAGAGTAGTGGGATTAGATCCATCCTTTTTTACTTGATCTTTAGATATCAAATTAGGATGAAACTTATGACATTTATCAAGTGTTATCAAGTGTATGCGTGTATGCCCAAACATCTTACAATGAGAATAGTAAGGCGGTCTATTCTCCATGACGATTTGTTGCCAATATCTTTTATGAGTTGTGCCCAATCAAACTTCTAGAATATCAGGTAAAGTAATATCTCTTTCCACAAGTATTCTGTCCACAGAAGGTCTTGTTAGGTTGAAAGTCGGTAGATCTAGCTTCATAGGGTCCCCTAGTATGACCCCAATAGAGTAAAAAACCTGATGATGAAAAAAATGTAGCTTGAGACCTGTTAGACTGAACCATACCGATACAGTAAGAGGTTCATGATTAGGGTTAAAATCAGGAAACCACTTGAGTAGGTTCATTGATTTACCAACAATGCTGAGATATTTTTTGGAGAAAATCCGAGTGTAGTTTTCAATCACGGTTAATTGAACCAATACATGTCTCTCATCCATGAGCCCCTCTTTCTACTTTCCTGCTAATTTGAGATCATCAAAATTTTTCCTGATAACTTCCATGTGCCCCAACTGAAGTTTTTCAATAAGAACAAACTTAAATTTTTTAGTCAGGGTTGAAATTTCTAACTTCGAGAAAAAAAGTGTTGTTTTCTTACTTCTTCTGCTTGCATTCTTAATAAATTGACAGTCACCTGTACCATCACAATATTCCTTATAACTTGAGGGGAAGACAACCGTTGTTTCCACTTGAGAATTACCCACCACGTGGACAAAAGAGACTTTATCAGGTTCAACTGAAGAAGAAGGAAGCTCCATCACAGCTTAGAGGCCCTGCCAAGTCGGTCAGAGGGCAGGTCAGGAACCGAAGAGACTCGGTGCAGTCGAGCTGTCGAGTAGGAAAACGAAAGGAGGAAACGAGGCGACCCCTTCCCGTCTGTCTTCCTTGAGATGTATATGATGGCGTGGCATCAACAGCGGACTCTATTAGGGTTTCGCCCGATGACAATTCCCAACGTTGAAACTATCGGCTTCACTCCTTTTCTTTGTCATCTCCCACGATGACGATTTCACGTACACTCGCAAATCTTTTCTCTCAGTTGACGACGCAACCCGACGGCGTCTGACTGCTGCTCTTACCTGAAGACGGCGACGACGTCTTCCTTTTCGCACATCGTCTCCAAACCGATGACGCGCCTGTCTGCTCGCATTCGTTTTCCTGCCCGACAGACAGTTTTGTCTCGCAGTTCGACGCTTCCAAAGTCTGCTCGCATCGCCTGTCTGCTCGCATTCGCCTTCCTGCCTGACAGACCACATCGTCTCGCAGTTTGATGAGCCCGAAGTCTGCTTGCATCGCCTCGCCAAGCCGATCCAAAATCTGACCGTGGTCATCTTGCCTGTGGAGATGGTCTCGACGCTCCGTTCCTATGTCATTGCCCTTGCCAGCGACTTTCCTAATCCTACTTGTGCCCCTCTTTCAGGTTCAGAGTCTGGTTTTGGTATCGGTAAGTAGGACTGTAAACGAGCCGAGCTTGAGCGAGCTCAGGTTTGGCTCGTTCGAAATAGCTCGTGTTCGAAATCTGCTCGTGAACAGTGTGTTTGTGTTCTGCTCGATTTAAATATTTGTGTTCGTGTTCGGCTCGCGTTCGGCTCGAAATTGACTCGTTAAACAGAAATTGAGAAAAATAGATGTAAAGTGTGAGATTCGAACTTGGATCAAATCTATACAAAAAAAGTATGTAATATATTGTTATATAAAAAATTATATATATATATTTTTTTATCGAGCCATTTCGAGCCGAACACGAGCGAACAAACTGATGTTCGTGTTCGACTCGTTTACATTTCGAGCTTCAAAATTTGTTCGTGTCCGGCTCGTTAGGCTTAACGAACAAGCCAAACACGAGCTGCTTGACGAGCCGAACACGAGCTGTTCACGAACAACGAGCCAAATTGACAGCCCCATCGGTAAGTCCTGCAATGTTTCACAATCCTTCCACGAGACTCTTGAAGGTGGTGGTGATGACACTTTCATTAAAAAGCTTGGTAAAAAAAATAGAAAATCTGGCATTTTTCTCTCTGAGGTTGAAACCAATACTCTTGCGTCTTCTTTGCGTTTTGCTCTAGTGGGGAAATTCCTTTATGGTCACTCAAAACTTGAGATCATTCGGAAAGATTTTGTTGCTATGAAACTATTGGATAGTTAAAATATTGACTTACTTGATGACCGGCATATACTTATTCAGTTATCTCATGATGCGGATTACACTCGTATTTTTTCTCGTAAGTTAATCAAGATTGACAACCGTTTTATGAAAATCCTAAAGTGGACTATCGATTTTGATCAAAAGCGGAGCTTCCTATCATTTCTGTTTGGATAAAGTTTCCGGGGTTAAAAATACATCTGTTAAACTTGAAAATTTTCTACTCTTTAGCAACTGCTTACGGTAAGCCTCTCAAGGTTGATAGTCCTACGCTTGCTGGTGACTTGTGTGTTAGTTGAGAGAGATATCACCCAACCAGCTCCTGATGATGTGTGGATTGGAACCAATTACAACGGGTATTGATAAAAAGTTGAAATAGATTCACATCATTCTTATTGCTCTCATTGTAGTATTTTTTGTCACAGTTCTACTATTTGCTATAGCTTGCATCCTCATCTAAGGCCGGATATTGCTAAAGATCAACAACCTGTTCAAAAATCTATTCATACTGAATTGGGGGTGGACGTCTTGCCACCTACCATCCCTACTGAGAATGTGCAACCCGTCCCTCTTTCCAACATCACATATACCTCTGCTCATTTGACTGACGCTGTTTCTGATGAAGAACATCATACCCAAGCCGTTCTACCCCTGGTATGCTCCTGCTTTTGAACATTCTATTCCAGCTGCTGGTTTGGAGCATGGTACTTTGGAGTCCCATGAAACATCTCCCCATACTACAAGTATTGATCCAAACATGTATATACCACTCATTGTTATTAAAGAAGACTCACTTACATGCCAAGACACACGAGAGTACACTTTTGATCCAATAAAAAATCAACTGGTACAACAAGTAGTTGCTTCCAATATTCAACAATCTACACATGTCTGACACACTTTAGACGAATCTACTAATCATGTGAGCCAGTCTTCAGGTGAGGAATGACATGTCTATTTCAAGAGAAAGAAGAAGAATGGAGGCTGACTCGAGCTCAGGAACTTATTGGACGATACATTGGTTACTACTGACAATGACACTCATCTTACCAATTCGTTAGCTGACTCCTTTCCTAGAATTCGAGGCAGAGGCAAGACAAAATCGGGTCGCTCTCTGGCTACTTGATGTCTTTTATTTTTTTGGGCTCTCATATATTTTTCTGTATTTTTTTCTTTTTTTGAAACCATTTACATGTGGTGTTTACCTTGTGGGTAGGGTGTCTTACTTGGGCCCTCTCATACAATTTATCTGTATCTTTCTTTCTTTTTAATATTAGCCCATGTGCTTTTTCACAAAAAAAAAAGAATATATATATATATATATATATATATATAGAGGTAGATATTTAAGTAATGTTAGAATAAAGTTTACTTGAATCAGAAAGAACTTGAGGTTGGGAAGTCAGTTTTGAAAATGAGGAGAGAAAGACGAGTCGTGTAAGAAGCAAACTAGGCCTTTTAAGGTAGGGAATAGTATATTAATTATTGTGTTAATTTAAGGATATGCCGATAGATTAAATTTTCTTTAGATGAGATTATTATAATTATTTACACATTTAATTAATATAGGTGGTTGTTTAAAGAATTTAGTAGAGAAGTATTTCAGAAATCCTTTATAAGAAAAAATGAGTGATTATTTTTTTTTTGCATTAATTTAATATTTTAGTAAATTAATAATTATTTTTTAAAATAATTTTAAAAAGTTTTTTTTATAATAGTTTGCATATTGTACGTCTGCAATGGTATAAGGGATGAGAAAAAAATAACTTACCTATGAAGTTACATATTAAATTATTTTAATTTCATATGAAATGAAATATAAACGTTCAAGCCATAAAGGATCACCCTCAAATAGTACTAACATAAGATGCATTGTACCTTAAAAGAAAATAGGTGTACCTTCGGGTGCAATTTGATGGTATATTCAGATACATTTTTTAGGGCACCTACATATATATTTTGAGGATATCTTCATATACATTTTTGACGATATCTTCGGGTTTAACGGTAATATTGTTATGACTCTTAAAAATGTTAAATTAATAAATATTTAAAGAGAAACGGGAAGGGATAAAATTAAAATGAAAGTTCAATGTTTTCTAAAATAATGAGCAATATTTTCTTTGGTCATTCATGTATAACATAACATTATAATTTAATGCATATTAAAATTATAATTACTCACTAAGTTAAACTTAGAATTGAAATTAATATTTTCTTTCAAGAAAAGAAAAACTTTAGGTTGATATATGTGGTAGGAGAGATGTGGTTTACAGGAAGAGGACTGCAACTGATAGATACTAGTTATGTTGTGTTTGTAGGTTTTTTTATTGTTTCTTTCATATATTGATATACTATTTAGTACTGGTTTGAGATATGATTTTCATATTATGTTATTATTTTTAGGTGTTTAATTTTATTGCATTTTGCAGATTTTAATGACTTTTATAAATTGGAAGTTGTTTAAATGTTAATATTGTCCGATCGCTGTTCTCTTCTTAGTTAATTCTAAGTCTCATGTCAAGTTGTGACAGTATGTATGTATGTTTTATGGCCGTATGTATGTTTATTTGCATGCATGCATGCATTTATGTATGTATACATGCTTATAATCTACATGCCACCACTAAGTAATCTTTACATTTGCATTTATGCTATATTTTTCTTAAATTTTTGCTTCAGTCCCCATCTCACCACAAAGTGATCTTTATATATATATACTTTTTGAATTTGTAGTGCATACATATTGATAGCTGGATAAAGATAATCTGATGCGGGGGTGGGTGCTAGTCGATTGAACTGGCTGGCAGAAGTATCAGAAGAATTGGTCTTAGGGGGGCCGGTCTAGGTCCCTGCTGGACTAAGTGACATTTAAACGGGGCTGACATTGCCACCCTCCCCTCACTCCTTTCCTTTTTTGTATCCCGTCTTACTCCTTTCCTTTTGTGTTTCTTGCGTGATGGGAGTCTATTTATATGTTTGTTTGCTTGAATTAGGGTTATGTTTTGGTGTGTTTCTCTTTCATATTTCATCATGAAGTCTTTTTCCCCTTGCTTGGGTTGTATCCAATGACAGGTGGTGCACGACTGTATTATGCTCCGAGGTGTTGTTGTATCCTCTCCGAATATATTTCTCTTCTTTTCCCTTATCTCCTTTACCCTCCGACCTGCTTCTGCAATCTACTATCTACCCTTGATGCCTCTTTCTCTGCTGCACGCCTGCTGTCCCACCTCTCCAGCTGCCCAACCCGCACACAGCCACCCTCTATAGAACCTTCTTGAATTGGCTCCAACTCTCCTACCACTTTCCCCCACTGCCGTGACCCTTTCCTGCAGCCCCCAGCTGTTGTCTCCGCCTTCTTTTTCTTCCCTATGATTGCCGTCAGCCTTTTCCCCTACCACTAGTGCTCCCAACCACCTCACCAAAACCATCATTGCCCTAGATATTTTCTTCTGACCCGAGATGGGGATTAGTTTTTGTTACTATTTGGTTTTAGTTTTGAGTCTTGTTTGTAATCCTAATCATTTGCTTAATAAAAGTTGCTTCCGTTACCGTTGGTTTGATTAGTTTCGGTATCATAATCATAGTCATAAATCTAGTAAAAAAAATAAAAAAATAAGAGCCCAAATATCATCAATTTTAACAATGATTCAGCCATGTATCTAGCATTTAATGATGGCATCTAGTTGATGGTTCTGTACTTAAACAAATATTTATTGATTTTGTGGCACAAATATGTTTAAATTAAATGAAATTTCTTAGCATTTAGTTGCATTGCTAACACCAATTTGAATGGTTTTATTTCTGTTAAAGATGGACAATAACAATACATCTGTTATCAAATTTTATGCAACCTCATTGTATTCATAATTAATCAGATTTCTTGCATATGTAATATTATCTAATAGATCAACATTAATATCTTAATCATTCATATTTGAATTTAATATTATTAGAGCTAATTATGTAGAGGAGAATGATAAGCAAGTATATGCTATGTTCTCTTTTTCAACTTACATTGGTGGATCACTTTGCGTACATGGATACGGGAATTTGAGTAGCTCATTTTGGTTTTAGGTTTTGAATTGACTGCTATATGGCCAATGAAGATGTTTGAAGGCTCCGTTGAGATGGCGGAATTAGAAAATGAATCACCTTTTGACGCTGAGAAGTGGCTTCTTCTTCCTCTTATATCGCAAAATATGTAAGGATCTTATACCAAACTGATATTATTAGAAATGAGAATTTATGTAATTTTGTTATCTCATTTTTTGCTATAGTTAATTGCTGATATATTGTTACATTTTACTTCTTCCAGCCCACGTTCTGGTAATAATTAAAAATCCAAGATTAAATAAATCTCTTATTTTATCAATTAAAGCGGAATTTTTATTTTGTGGAGCTTTCATCGTTTTTAGAGTTATATCTTATGCTGTTGGCAAAATTAACATTTTCAGATTTTGAATTTAAGTTATACTTTCCTTTTTACAACACAGAAGTAGAGCTGACAGTTGAGTTACTAGATTTATTTTTCTATTCTTTTAAATAAGCTGGAAGGACTAGATATTGTCATCAGTGTATGAACAAATCTCGTTTCACGTTGGTCTTTCTTTGGCTTGTCTTTGTTGTAATCTACTGTTTTTTAACATGATAAAATATTGATTTTTTTTCTTGAGGCATGTTAATTAAGTAGAGAGAGATTAGTTATAAGTTGTTTCATATCTATGCTTCTCTAGCTGAGGAGTTTGAGTCAGACATATAAACCCTTTTTTGAATGTTTTATATTAATATGTGGTAAAATATATTATTATCTGTCAAGGAGAGTTGATGATACAACAATAAGTTGAGTAGTTAAACTTAATATAGAAGGTTTAGGAAAGAAAGCAAGCAGATTAAAAATTAGATACCTAGAAATTAGAACATGCATGCAAAGATAGAGTTGACACTTCTTGTGGCACTTAACATGAATAAGTGGAAAGAAGGATTGATAATATGAGCTCAATAAGGGCCCGTTTGGGGGCGCTTATTTGGTGCGGCGGCATTTTCACATATTTGTTTAATGTGTTCGAGCGGCGTTTTCGTAACGCCGCCGTTATTTCATTAATATACGCGGCCATGGTATCGACCCTGTGGCCCACATTTGTTAGTTCGTTTTACATGGGCACCCTTTCTCTCGTTTGCCCTAACGCGATCCCACATCCTTCGCCTTTCGAGCTCTCGTGTTCGATTCGACTCCTCATTGCTCTATCACCTCTCATCTGCCTTAAATCCTCCCTAAGCCCTCTCTGAACGGTTGATCTGTAAGTATTGAATGAAATGATTTTCATTAGTTGATGTTCCTTCAGTTAGATTTCGTTAGTGGGTTTTCCTTGGGTAATGTTGGGCTTTCGATTGTTTTGTTGTATGGAATTTTCTCTTTTTTCGAATGAGTTTGGCATTTCAGTATGTTCATTCTCCTCTTCTCAGATTCTTCACCCCAATTCTTCAGGATTTATAATTTTATGACTTGGCATTTCTGTCTTGGCATTTCAATATGTTTCTTTGGTTGGAATTGCCAAGATAGCAAGATATGCTTGCAGTGCAATTGTACTTGGAGGAAGTATGTTGGAATGAGTTGTTCTTGTTGGATGGTTGCAGTGCAGTTTGGAGTTGTGTTTGTTCTTAAGTTTTTATATTTAAAGCTTGTTATTATGGCACCAACGTGTGTTTCTGGAATTCTGTGACTCACTTGCTGTCCATATGTGTTTCGATCTATCTATTTAAATAATTTCTGTGTCGAAGCATGAATTGGGGGCAGAGTTTTAGGTGTTTCATCTGTAAATGCATAATAATTGGTTGATATGTATGTAAAGCTGTTGCATATGATTGCAAGTGTTAGACATGCAAATTTGAGTTTTAGGTGTAAATGCATAAGAGTTTTATGTGTAAATGCATAAGAGTTTTAGGTGCTTCTTTTTAATTTTTCTAGTCTACCCGAGTGCTTGTTTTGAAATAAACATTTTAATAATTTTAATTGTATTTGTAATTGTCTTTATTTTATCATTTTTGATACTCACGCGTAAGTGAGGACTATATCTTATTTTTTTAAACTGTTCTGTATTGGTTTTCTGCTTCTGTTGTATCAATTATATTGCTCAGATAGTTCTGTTGCAAACAATATTACTTAACAGGAGCAGAATGATCATTTATTCAGAAACAACTGCAGTTAAGTTGTTGTGAATAAGCTCCTCCAAACAACTAGCCAACTTATCATGACAATCTGAAGATTATCAGGATACTATACAAATAAGCAGATTATAAATAATCTGCAGCTGCCCCAAACAGACCCTAAGTTGATGATGGTTAACAATAATGGCGTCGTATAAAGAGGCTGTCTAACTTAATATTCTTTCTGACTTGATTCGCCAAACATTATAAAAATGACAACTGATTGATGTAGTATTGTGCAAGTCTAGTTCTTAAGGCATTGTCACACGAGATATTTTATAAATGCCTTTACTGCATTCAAAATCACATAACTGTGCCTCACTTAGCAAAATGGGTTGTGCTGGTGAGTCTGAAACATCACAATAATCCAAAAGGGCACTTCTATTGCATAGGTCGCTGTACAAAGGGGAAAATGAGGAATTCACCGGCTTGCAAGGCAACTTCATGAGATTGACATACGAGAATGACAATGAATTGCATGAGTTGGCATAAATTAACCGTCTCGTTTTCATATATCTGATTTAAAAAAAAAATCCCTGCTGAAGCCCATGCTTTGTGCCAATGCCATTCCTTTCCTCACTCCCACATGCAACTCATGTCGCACCTCTACCTTTACAATGCTGGACATTTGGCTTAATAAAAAATAATTTAAAAAAAAGCCAAAGAAAAGAAAACTAAAACCATTGGGTCATCCCTCTATACCTCTCTCTCTCGCTCTCGCTCCTACCCTCAATGGAAAAAATGCGAGGATGCCTTGCTAGTGAAAAGCATCTTACAAACCAAAATTTTTTGAGGGAGCTCAATTTTTAACGCATTGAAAGAACTGGCAGTGTGAAGAGAAGAAGAGTTTAAAAGATGCGGCTTTCACCTTCCTCTTTGGCTTCCAGCAAACTTCATGAAATGCTTGACGATGATAGAAGCAAGGTAGTTGCATGAAGAGCTTGCTTATGACGGCATTGATGAGACCTATGCCATGCAATGGGAAAGCTATGAGAAAAATTTGCTTGACAAAGGCAACAACGGGGCCGACATCATGTAATGGGCAAGAAGAGTTTGTGGACCAAAAGGTTTAAGTTAAATTCGTTTGATGCTTGGTTCCATTGAATTTGAGATTCTAAGAAGGAGAAAGGATATTCAAGATTATAAGGGATTTAAAGTTGTTATTTTTGCTGTTTAACAGATTTTCTCACCTCAAATCGCAAACGACCTCTTTCTAGCTCACTGTCAAACACATCGATAGGATCATTGAATGCAAAGGGTAAAAGTTAGGATTTTCATTATGATTTAAAGTTTTTATTTTTTGTTTTTTTAATGAAATTTAAGTTAAAATCCTGCTTCAATGCTATTTGAATCTTGCTACCAAATAACTTCTCTATATCTCTTTCTGTGCCCCTTTCTTTTTCTTCATTTCTTCGTTTTCTCCTATATTTCAATCTTTTTCACCCTTTCCTCTCTTTGTTAAAAAAATCCATAAAAGAAAAAAAGAAGATAGAAGAAGAAGAGAAGAATATAAAAAAGAGAGTTGAACGTGTATTTGGCTTCATGTACATTTGCAGCCTTGTCTCATCGTTGACAGCACCCCATGCACAAAAGTATAATATAATGCAGCTTCTCACATTGCCAAATTTTAAATACTCATGCTGTTGTTTCCATGTAGTGAGAAGAAATTGTTGCATGCTTGCATATTTTTAGTGCAGGTGACCAGCGCACAATCTTCATGGCGGGGTGGAGAGAAAAGTCATGCTTGCCTTATTTGGCATGGCGGGGAAAGACTCGTGCACTTCTTTCTTTACGCGATGGAAAAAAGATATATGTTGCACAGGTAGAATGACCAATATTTGTTTTCTGTCTTGGTGAGATAGAAGACTCAGTCTTGATTTCTTATCCACGCACAACTTTCTTGTCTAAGTAGGTAGGCCTAACACTCCCTCTATACAGGAGAGATCTTGGGAGCATGCAAAAATTTGAGTGACCATGCTTTAAAAAAAAGGACTCAATTGACTTTTGGACCCAACAACATGACTAAAATAAAAAAAGAAACTCGCAAAGAATATTAAATAAACACTGTTAATGATATACAAGTTATGGTGGAAGAAATGAAGAGAATCACATTAGAGCTCATAATTTGAACTTGAATTAGTCTTAACTTGATGGCTCGCTTATGTGTAGAATTAGACCCTCCCTGCCATTGCTAAGAACCTTACACCCAATGGACTGAATAAGATTGACTGTGAAATGAACTCAGGAATGCTTTATTTATTAGCTGAAGAGGTGTTTCTCATGGGGTCCATTTGAATAAAACATGGGCTAAATGCAAGTGAACTAATATTATTTCTAACAAACATTACACCCTAACTTGCTATATTTAATTCCAAATTCATAAACTAGCACACGCAAAGGGACATAATTCAACCAATGATGAACTCAGAATTGCAAATTCACATGCACTTGAATTAGACTTACATGGAACTTAACGGCTCGTCTATGTGTAGAATTAGACCCTCCCTGCCATTACTAAGAACCTTACACCCAATGGACTGAATATGAACTTAGGAATGCCTTTATTTATACGGTGAAGAGACGTCCCTTATGGGGTCCATTTTAATAAAACATGGGTTAAATGCAAGTGAACTAATATTATTTCTAACACACATTAAACCCTGACTTGCAATATTTAAAACCAAATTCACAAACTAACACTCATAAAAGGACATGATGCAACCAATGATGAACTCAAAAGTGCAAAATCACATGTACATTTCAATGATAGAGAATTCATTTGAACGACTGCCACATCAATTCGTAACTTATCTCAAATAACTTATCTCAACCCTCCCTTTCCTATTTCTCCTTGCCGTAACATGCCGCCAACCCTCCCCTTCATATTTCTCCTTGTGGTAATAGTTTGGGTCCATGCGTACTGTCCTTTATTGTTTGTGTTGGTTGTAATTTATTTCTTGTTTACAAGAGTCTTGTTTGTAACCAATTTGAATTTTAGCAATAAAATTTGCATTTCTATTGTAGTTTGGGTTAAATCCGGTATCAGATACTCTTAAATGAGATGCGCTACCTATATGATTGGGTCATAAATCTCACTCGTACCTCATAAGGATAATAGTTGACCTGACTTCAATCTTTTGAGAAGCATCTTACTAATCAATTTGAAGCAAGTTATAATTAGAGAATGATTTCAATTCATCTCTCGATGCAATTAAGTAAATTTATATTCAAATCTTTAATCGTGGCTCTTACAAGGTTATTTTTGTATGTTATTTGTACAAGGCTCTCAAGGCTTGTTACAAAGAAAATTCATTTCCAAAATGTAAACTTTTTGCATTACATAATTACAAATTCTGATCTCCATACAAGGTAATCTACATATGATGTAAGAGTTGACGAGGTAAATGCTATAATAAATATCCAAGCGGTTTAAATTTATATGCAAAATTATGGACCCGATCCTCTACATATTGGGTAAAGTCGACAAAGTATGAGATGCAATGATCATTTAAACGAACTACAATAATGTTCAATTGTGAATTTGATCCTCCAAAGGCAAACAAGCAGACTTGACAAAGTGTAAAGTAACAAACTTTTATCAATTTACCCCTATTATGAGTATGGTTATTAGAAATCATAATCGAAAGAGTTTACTTTCAAAAACAAGTTTCAGTGTATCATTTTCAAAGATAAGTATTTTATACATTAATTCACCTCAATGATGACAATATAGAAAATCGTTAAATTCCTCAAATTTCAATTCAAAAAATCGTTAAATGCCTCAAATTTCAATTCAAATTATTTTGAGTCAAAGCTCTGATAGAGAAACAAAATAAATAAATAAATAAATAAAATAAAATAAAATTCAAAGCACTTGTTGCTTAATTGTAAAGAGCAATAATCTATTCATATTCTACATCACTTTTTTAAAGGTGAAAATTTAAGATGGTTTAAGCTCATAAAAAGCCAATATTATTTTATGTGTATCTCTACAAGCACTCTCAAAGATCTCTTGTTAGTAAAAACATGAAATGTGTCTTTTGATAGAGTGATTTCACCATCTTATGAGATCACAAAGCTTTGTTTATTATTAGGGATGATGGCTAAGTGGTTTGTCAGAAAATGCCATCTTTAGATTATTTTCACGACAAATGCCTACAAATCTTCTAAAAGGCCAATTTCTTCGAGTTTTGAATTGTGGAGTGCTTTTGATAGGATATGAAGCCTTTTGTTTGTTAAGATTAATTTTAAATTCTCTATTCAGACAAACTTAAATTCCAAGTTTATAAGACATTTTTAGTTGATGTAAACCATGGCCATTGACAAGAAAATTTCGATAAAATTGTGTCAACTGCCTCCTTTGATTAAGAAGACCAATATCTATGATTATTTGAAATGGTAACTACAAAATTCAGGTTTGTCATCATCCCCCACCAATATATTTCCTCCATTTTAAACTAGTTCATTGCTACTATAATCTAAGCATTTAATGCCTAATGATTACGATTGATCGACACTCTATTGATCGACACTCTATTGCTACTATAATCTTAAACTTGCATCCATGGTAAGCCTAGAATCAAGTCACAAAGTCCTCATAAAATAAGACAAAAATCTCTGGATAGTATCTTTTCTAAATTCAATTTACATTCTAAAAATTTGACTCCGACGAATGTCTCTCTTAGAAGAGCCATACATGAATTTTTGGAGCTCGTAAATTAGGAATGCAATTCTTCAAGTACTTGTTAAATAACATGAGCTTTCCATTTTGTAATTTTGGAGTTTTGTGAATGCGGAGTTAGGTCTTAATTAAGTTTGTTTTGGCATTGTTCATTAATTTTCACAATTCAAATGGAGGATGTATTGATGGAGTTCCGCTTCTATGAATATGATGTCCTTAAGAAGTCCTAAATTTCTTTTACTGCTAAGATGTGGATAAAAAAACTTGCATTTACAAGAAAAAGGTGGGTTATTAATTTATTTTATGGTTTTGAAGGATTTTTCCATAGTTATCTTTTGGTTTTTTGGGACATTTACATACATACCACACAATTATTACGTAGTTACATATTTAACACGAAATTTCATACTTACATGTACAATACTCAAATCTTTAACATCACATAAAAAATACTGTTTAGCTGGCGTGCACGACACTGTCCTCTTCATGCTCCATTAAGTCGACGCTGAGCCCCCCATTAAATTTGAATACTTAAGTTAGGCGTAAGACTAAAATTGCAACTTCTTCATCTGTTAGTTATTATTGTGGGGTATAAATATGACTAATATGTTTAGAGTTAGGTTATGCATGTGTGGTTGTTTTCTTGAATGAGATAATCTACTTATTGAATTGTAGGTTTTAATCTTTTATGTATTTGGGTTGCGTTTTTTGGTGTTGGTGCAGTAAAGTATTTTGTTTTGCCCTAATTTCTGTGAAAGTTCCCATCAAATTGGTATCAGGGCAATGTCTTGGAAGTAATGAGAATACATTCGTGATTCGAGCTAGTTGGCAAGCCAATGACAAAATCACAACGTACAAAGTTCAACCTTTGTGACCAAACCTCGCGATACAGTCTTCATTCAAGCTGCTAGGAAGTCAACAACGGGATTGCGACGTATAGAATTTGTTTTCATGACTGAAGCTCGCGGTACAATCATGATTTGAACGAGCCAGGAAGCTTATGACGCGATCACAACAAACAAGATCCGTCGTTGCCAAAGAGGGGATTGCGATACATTCCAAATTGACGAGACCGTATTCGTGATCGAACCTCGCGATACAGTGGGCCTTTGTGACCAAACCTCGCGATATAGTTGCGAGCCGAGCTAACTGGGAAGCCAATTACGGGATTGGGCGCAGAGGAGTTTATGATCAGAAAGTCAAATGACAAAATTGGAAGGTGTATTCCTATAACAATGATAAGGACAACAAAGTAGGTTACTCTTGAACCATTTGCAATAAAAATCATATAATCAACAAAGTTGGAAATATGAAATCCAAGTTTCAGTCAAGCAAGTATACTTACCACATTCAAATCGTCCAAAAGTATGCAAGAGTAACTTGATTCGATATGTGCTCTTATTTGGATGAGAAAAAAGCTTAAATTTGTTGGCAAAATGGTGTTGGGTTTTATAAAAGGTGGTGGCAGTGGTAAAGTTAAGCAGTATCAAATTATAGAGATAGATTTGAATTGTTGAATAAGTACAAAGGAAAATGTGGGTGGCTAATGTGGCTAACCTTGAAGAATGGGAACCAATTTTATGCTATTTTAGGTAAGTATGATTACGCATGAGCTTGGCAAATTGAGTTTTGGGTTTAATTCCAGTTGAAGTAAGACAATGAGGAGAAGTGATTGTTTGACATATGAAGAGGTGATTTTTGGAAGGTCATAGGCATCACCCTATGGTTTCTCAGAATCCAAAGAAAAATAATGCATCCTGCTTTATAATAAAATTCATTATTGTCCATCATATAAATGATGTATCACAAAATATATCAAGTGTTCTTTGTATCGGTGTATCTGGCTTCAAACTAAAGAAATCCTCCAACAAAATGAACCAATACAACTAGGGAAATTTATATACGGAGCACACAATTCTTATGTGTTTACATATGTCACTCCTAAACTTTCATTTACATCCATAGCATAGCACTTTGGTGCTTTAAACTTATGTATGAAAAAGTATATTTCACTTTAAAAAAGTGGTAATAGTGCTATTTTTGATGTGATATTAAAGAATTGAGCGCTATGTGTGTAAATATGAAAGGTTAGGTGTGAGATATCTAAATAAATCAGAACTGTGTGCTATATAAATGCCCCATACAACAAACAGATTCTCTACAAAACAAAGAAAATAAGGCCTAGGTTCTATATGATTTGGAATTATGGATTCTTTATTCTTGAGCTTTTCAATCTCTGTATGAGAAGACTACCTTGCAATCTCTAAAATTCTTTTCACTTTTTGGTATTACAGGATTGATGATTCTATTGGCAAGTCTGGATTTGCCTTACAGCTAAGCCTTTTGATATCTGCACTGGATAAGTCATTTGAAGCCAAATATTTGGAAGATTTTGTTTCAGGTTACCTGAATATTCGTAATCTTATTTGTCATTTGTAAATTTGGTAAAGGTTCACTTCCTATTTATTGATCTTTGTGCTAGACAGCTGAGAACTCTGGCTCCGATATTTCCAAGACTTTAGATTTTATACCTCCTCCAGCAGTGGTAGATCGCATACTTAAAGAGATTTTCCATGATGGTATTATCTCAGTTTTAAGCTTAATTTAATCACTGTTGCTGCTTCTGTTTTTGATTGTGATGATCAATTATTATAATAACTGTATGCATTGCCGTTTTAATTTAATGGAGATTGCGTAAAGTTTGTCTTTATGCAAAGATTAGTCAGTAAAAATAATTTCCTCTTGTAAATTCTGTCAAGTTATGAACTTTTTGACTTACCCTCCGGAGGGGTTCAGAGTATTTTTTTTTTTCCTGTGCTTTGTTACTATACAGATTCCCGATTGAATAAATTCACATGTAGGAGTTGAAAGTTGGAATCATATGGATTTCGAGGGCAGAAACTCTCGTTTTATCAAAGGTGCTCCTCTAGGTTCTCTATTTGCTCAATTCTGTCTGCATGCATTGTGGCTTGGGAATTGCAACATCAGAGGTTTGTATTTAAGTTTTCTCCTTTCTTTTTCAGGTACCGCTTTTATAAGCTAATGAAGTAGATCTGTTCTGTTGGATCTTAGAATGCTTGCTTGAATATGAATTTTTTTATTATAAGATCTATTTTTTATATTATTGCATCCGACGCTTCTTGATTTATTGTGCAGCAATTGCTACTCTGTGGATTGAATTTGTGAGAGAAGTCCGTTGGTGTTGGGAGGAGTCGCAACCATTGCCAAAAATGTCAGCTTCCTCCAATATTGACCTGACCACATGTTTGGTGCATCAGAAACTGCAGATGGTACTGTTTTTTTTTCCTACTTCTGTGCAATTTTTAACAGTTTTACGGGATAGTGGATCTGCTGATATTTAGGAAGCGTAGTCAAAGTTTGATTTGTGATAGGTTCGTAAATGCTTGGGTTTGGAATGGGTTGATCTTGGCCTTTATTATAATACAATCTAATAAACTAGTTGGATAGTATTCACCATAGGAATAGGATTATTTTAGAAATAGAATCCAGGATCTTAATCCGAAGGTAGAAGTTCATCATAGGCATGTATGTACTAACTTTATAGCTTAATTACATTTCAAAGTATAGAATAAAAAATACAATATTTAATTTAAAATATTAAATATAATGCAAATACGTGCTCCAAACAACTAGGGACATGTCACTAGTATGAGGGCATATTTTGGTGGAGTTAGTGTCAAGGTTCAAAATTACGCAATTAATTACTAACATATTATTTGTTCGGGAGGCATAACCGTCAAAATTATTAAATTGTGCTAAGAAACATTGCACTAATATCAAAGTTTAACGTGACAATCCTATTAACTTATTGAATAATAACATATTAAATCTTAAGTCCTAAAATAGTAAGAAGTAAAAAACTATGCAACAGAAAAGAAATTTTAACATCACATCATAAACTGTGAACTGCTACACGAACTTTAAAGTAGGATGTGATATTAAATAGATCCTTTATGACACCCAAAAAAATCCACACAACTGATTAGCGTCAGTTTAGTTGGCACTAGTCGGTTCATATATCAATTAGTTTCTTAAATATATGTATATATAAGATCTTTAATTATTAACATTTTTTAAACTAAAATATAATTCAATATGTTCTCGACAATCTTTAAACATTAAATTATTAGGTGAATTTTATTGCTATCATTATAATTCCTAAATTTAATATTATTAATTTAATTAAGTTTTTAAAATTTTATGTCATTACATTGAATGTGCTCAAAATTATTCAAACTTTAGGGCTAATAGGGCTAGTAGATAGCCACTGATCCATGGGTTAAATTGGTGAAACCTTTGCTCTGGACTAGGGTTAGACCCAAGCCAAAGGATTTTTGACCCCTAAGGTCTTCACCAAGGGTTAGGATAGTCACACGGATAGTGGGTGGCATCGAGGGAGCAATTCATATTTTTGTGATTTTTAATTAATTTTAATTAATAAAATTCTTAAAATGAGAATCTTAAAGTTTCATGAGCATTGTATATATCCCCACATAAGGCTAACATACCAAAATTTCGAAATTGTCTGATTTGAGGAAGAAAATTATTTGAAGATTTAACATGATTATCACAGCTTACTGATTTCACAATTATTGTTTGATATTTTTCCTAGATTCTAAATCTTTTAGGAAAAAATAAAACACCTAGATCATAACATTTGGACACTAAATGAAATGACAGCAGGCACTTGAAGACCCCAACCCATGATTAATATTCTGCATTCACAAGTACATTATTATGTTGTATTTTCTTCACTATGTAACGTTACTGTTTTGGCATGCTAACTGTAAAATTTTTGTTGTCGTTTGAAGTTGGCAATATGTATTGAAAAGAAGAATTTGATCGTTCATGAACATCAAAATGGTGTTGAACGTGAAGACAGTGTTTCTAATATTCACAAGGTGCTACTATTTTACTTCTTGTTACATATGATTATTCCCTTAAATTTTTGTACCGACTGCACATGCAACTTTTGCATTTCGGCGTTTTTACTATGAGTATGAAATGTTAATATGGAGGCTAATGCTATGATTTTTACTAAACAGGTTGATTTGCATGATCCATGTGATCAATCTCATGATATGATTCCTAAAGATTCTCTTGATAATAGCAGGTGAACTAAAGATATTAATTTACTGTTATCATGGAATTACCTTTATTTCTTGATATTAAAATGATGAATTGCAAAGCTTTATTGACACTGGTCATGGGTTCCTAGATGGTGTATAAGAATCAAGAAAAAGTTGTAGCATGAGGTAAGGCAATAGCAAATTGTCAAATATTAAAATTAGAAGGTCTGTGGGAAAGATAATATGACGACAGCGGCTGTTTGCGGAAGAATAACTACAGGAAAATGATCCCTATAGCTAGATATGGCATTTATGACATCCAGGAAGACCCACCCCCCATTCTCGATCAAGTTATAGTCACACAACCTAAATGAGAATATTATACAACACTTGTAAAGGAGGAAAAATCAGAGGAGACAACCTCCAATACATAAAACAAACCAAAAGTTCCAATGCAATCACTACAATTATTATATTAAACTAACATAAAATAACCCTAATTTTAACTCAATGAGGTGACTAAAGACCCCTAAGAGGGAGCCGATCCGCTCTATGAGCGAGAAATTGAAATTGAGACTGTTTTAGTCCTCTAAATTTTGCCAAAGGCAGAAGCCACACCCTCGTTTCCTCCTAGGGCAAAAATCACGTCACTGTTCATTCTACCTAGGCGAGAAAGGCTTTACTTTTTGCACTGGAAGCATTTAGATCCTCATTCTATCACAAAAAAATCGTAACATTGAATGTAATAGAAATGTTATAATCTCAAAACAGATCAATATTTTGTGTATTATCATTGGTCTTCTTAACAATTCAAAATGGACCATTAGCTATGTCTTTGAGTTCTGCCAATGAAACTGCATAAAATTTCATTCGTCAATCTAATCTACGCCAAGTTGCCCTACTTGAAGCTCATAATCATTCTTTTGATACTTACTGTTTTACTTGATAATTTTTACCTCGCTTGTTTATGTTAAATTTGAATTTTTGACTTTGTCTTTGCTTCAATATTAAGCTTTGTGGTTGGAAGTATAGACACTAACTCTAATGATGTGAGAGGATTTTGCTCGTATATAATCTCAAAGGATTGTGACCTGTCGGCTCACTAGCGGACTTATTATATGTAAAACTGAGGGAAGATCATATCCCATTGAATGCTGCCTACAAAGCTCCTAAGGGTAGTTTTGAAGCTCTAATTCGCCTATCCATTTCTTTAATGGTGAGTTGTTGACTTGAACTGAAGTTTCGTATGAAGCTTTCTCCATAAAGTCTTTAAAAAATGGCTCAAATACTTCACATGTCTATTTGAAGTGATGGTATCGGGCACACCATGAATGTGACTATCTCTTTGAAGTACAACTATATAACTCTGCAATGTGTGATTTGATAATCTTGGAGAAATGGTTCACCATCATCATAACAGAATCTTTAGTCCATTGGGTCTATTAGAGAACCATAATGAAGTCCCTCTTTACATCCACTCAGGGTCATTCGGATAGAAGCGGAGTGTGTAGAACTATATTTTAACCACGGGTTGTAAGTAAGTGACATACCTTATACTATTGAATATGCCTCTACACATCTCACACCAATCTAGACCAACAGAAGATCTTTTTAACTAAGGAAAGAGCATTACCTCTGACAAAATTTTTTTCCACACCTTCATTGTGGCTTTTCTCTAAAATATTTTCTCTGAATGAACTAGGAATGCACAACTTATTCTGGAAGAGTATATATAATATGTGGTACTGCTGATAGGGTTTCTCTTAAAAATGGATCAAAATCTCCTAGAAGTTTTGATCAATGATATACATAGTGTCTAACACTTCAAAACCGACTATCTTGGATTGCATAATAGTAATCAACAAGAAATGGTGACCCCGTGAATCAACAACCCTAAATGGAGAACTCAAGAGACATGTTCGCTCTTTGGTTTATTTTGACTGTTTAAGAATCTTAGGGCCATGCGATCAGAATAGAGGATGAACTCATTAACCAGTAAAAAATAGCTCCAATTATTGAGGGTTCTTACAATGGGTTAAATTGGCTTGTTATAGTTGTAATACTTTTGCCCAAAGTTATTCAAGTTTTCACTAAAGAAGAGATGGAGTGCCCACCCCGACTCTATAGCTCAATTCCTATGGTAGAGTGATCCCGATTAATATAGTTGTGTAAAAATTATATAGTTGACTCCGCTATGAAACAGTGTCAAAAGCTTGATGCAATATTTTATGAATTAGAAATTTAAGCAATAATATTGGGATTCTACGCAAGTATACGTATCATTATCAAATAATAAAAAACTTTCTATTTAAGCCCCAAATATCTATCTCACGATGAATGTTTAAATTTGAAATGATAAATTTACTAGGAAATTCACAGAAAGTCAAAACGAAATTACTGTCACTAATTTCGAATGTTGAGATATTATCAGAACTAAATTATTTAACTACTAACAAAACTGAAATACAAACTTTAAACAGTAACTACTAAACTATTAAACTATGTTTATGTGATAAAAAATTCTTATGTGAAAAAACATCTTTCCTACTACAATGAGGTTTTGGTAAATTGAGATGAGATAAATTGTTCAAATATGTATTGTGCCAAATTGAAGCAGTTTTAATTCTCTACCCTGATACATTGTTATAGAAAATCAATTGGTTAGATCGAAAAGTAAATTAAGTTCGGAATTGAAAAATCATCACAATTTAATTTATATTTTAATATTGACACATCCATATTATCTTTTCATTTCACCATATCTCAGAGTAGAGAGAAAGATAAAGTAAACTACTCAAACTTCATGAGAAAGATATATAAAAGAAAGTTCATACAACACTAATAAACTAACAACACTTATCTGAAACTCTTTCTTTAAGCAAATCCTTTGTAGTCTCTTCTAGAAAATGAAGGAGAAAGAAATCTCTCACTTTTCTCCTTCTCCAACACTCTTAGAGAGAAGTTCACACTTAATCTCACCACAAAACTCTAAATTATAAGAACAATAGACTCTAAATAGTTGTGAAATGAAAAATGAAAGAATGTGTGATGCGTATAATAATGTGTTGTGTGGAAAATTGAATTGGGGCGATGGAATGGCAGGAAGAGTCACTTTTCTAATCAATTTTGGCCCCAAATAAAACTTAGAGTCGGTTCTCCAATAGGTGCCTCCAAAAACTCTTCAAAAAGTGTCCAAATTTGTCAAATTTTCTAGAAACGGGGGTTGAACCGACATTGACGCCGTCGGCGCCAGTGTTCCGCAATTTAATTCGATGCTCTCTGTCAAACGACGTCGTCGACTCTGAACAAATTTTCACTTCTTCATTTTTGCTCCAAATTTTATCATTTTTGTTTTAAGTCCTAAAATTTAATAACTTGTAAGAAAACATAAAATTATATTACATTAAAGTGCAATATCACAAAAAATGAGTATAAAATATGGGTCTAAAAATGCATATATCTTTAGTGTATCATAGAGGCATCACACTCAACCTGAAATACCTGATTAAAATGTAGAAAGGCCTAGAATGCATCGTAATAAACCCATACCCATGCCTTTCTGATCATGCAAATCTGTCTTTTTTAAGGAATACTGTTAGTGGTATTGCTATAAAATTAAAGTTTCTAATAAAGGTCTATCAAATGAAGTTAGTTTATGACACTGGCAGAAACCCGCAATCACTTGATCACGGGTCTTTCACTTTTGAAAACTTAGTTGTTAGGGCTAGGAATTGTGGTTGAAATAATTAGGATATGTTGAAGGTTTTTTTTTTTTTGTGGGGATGTTAGGTTAGGTTGTTTGGATTGTTTGTTTGCAAGAAAGAAAGAAAAGTCCCTAAAATTCTAGAGTTTGTTGAGCTTTGATAACAGATGACACCGTTCTGAGGCTCTTAGAAGGTGTTTAGAAACAAGATTTAGTGAGAATGTGATTGTGGGATAGCAAGGGAAGAAGAATATGATTGATCGATGACATGTTGAAGGGGATAAGCGATGTTCAACGGCTGTCCTAGCTGAAAATAGCAAATCAAAGGGCAAACAAAGAAGTACACGCGATGAGAGAGGTCAACCACCTATTCATGAGCAAACTACCAACACATCACTTGCAAAATGAAGAGAATGCAACATTTAAGAGAGCAAAAAAATCAGACAAGAAACTCTAAAATACATAAATTAAAAGCTAAAGTTTCAAAATAGTAAATACAACAAATTAATAGGATCCTAATAAAAAATAACCCTAATTAGCAATAAATAAACAAGAAATAAAGGGGACAACCAAAAAAGGCAAAATTTCAAGTTGACGTAGTGAACGAGATGACAAACCTTTGACTTGCAATCCTATTTTAGTTGAAACTCTATTCGAGAGAAAATGCATAATACTGCCTACGAGAAGTTCTGAGAAAGATGTCCATGAACTTACTAAGGAGAATATGTAGTGAAAATTTCTCCAACTACATGAAAGGCTTATCACCTTTGAGAGGAGACATCTTAGAGTGATCTTCCATAGTCACAACGGTGACTTATCAGATTTAGAGGAGGAAGTGAATCTCTTTCATTAGGAAGTTTCCAGTAATGATTTAATAAACCGACAATTTAACATTGAATATTAAAGAAGCTAGGATTTTGGAGTGAAGATCGACTTCCCGGATTTTGATGGTCTCATGGATGTGGACAAGTTTATCAAGTGGCTTCAGATAGTGTCGTTGAGTACTTAACATAATAGTGAAGCTAGCCGCTGTTAAACTAAGGAAGGTGCTTCCATGTGGTGGTAGAACATGAAGCTCTTTAATGACGGTAGGAAAGGATAAGATCACCATACGGTATTATAGATGAATGATACAACACAAATATGTTCCCATGTATTATCGACATAATGTGTTCATAAATTTTACAATTTGCACTGGAAAGATTCTGTTGTGAAAGAGTAAGCTGAATTTGATCAACTAATGCTAAAATGTTAATTGGTGGAACTAGAGGAGCACACAATGATGATGTATACTGGAGGACTGAGGCCACCTATAAGTAATTTGTTGCAGATGCAACAGTATTGACTTCTACTCAATGTACAAACCTTAGTTTTGAAGTTGGAGAAGCTGGAACACCATGAGTTGACTGTGACACCTTACATACAAGGTTCATTCCTGGTTTAGGCAGCAAGAGCACACCTAGTGGAGCACCGACGCAAACCCCGTTGTAGGAGAAATTAATCTAGAGTGGAGAAAAGGGAAATCCACTAGCACTTCCAAATAAATCCTAGCAAGGACACATTGCGATCAATTTCCCAAATAAAATTGTGATCTCTCTCATTGAGCAGGGAGCATTTGAAGAACGTACATTGGCATGGTAGAAAATGAGGATTTCATAGAAGAGTATTAGCTTTTGCAGATGAGGAAAAGATGCTATTTGTTTGATGGATTCTTCAGACAACCCATGTGGAAGCAATAATGGTTCTACAACTTCTCTTATAAATGTTGCACCGTGAACAAAAAATTGTGCTATCTTATCATCGATCCACACAAATGTAAGAATGTGGTGTCTACCCATATGATCGATAAGTTCAATTTGGTCACACAAAAGCATACCCAATCTTATTCTCTGTCTTGATTGAAGAAAGAGAATAATATCACAGTTGATAGATGTCTTATGGAATTTTATTGGAGACAAGTTTCAGAAACAAGTGAGATTTGAAGTGGTACCGATGGATGCATGTCACATCGTACTAGGTCATCCTTGGTTGTATCATCATATTGCACATATTATAATAGCACATTCATTCACCATAGATGGTAGGTGCATTATAATCTTGCCTTAGAAGAAGTTCAAGGTGATGGGCATTCATACAAAGTTTAAGGACGGGTATCACAGATAATCTTTTTGCAGGCCTTGAGAAGCACCGATAAGATTAGCATTGATGATCCAAAAAGGTGATGAGTTTGATGAGTTGATAGCGGTCACAAAGCAACCTCTACGGAGATAGGTCCAATATACAATCACTTCAGACAAAGATGGAAATATTTTAAACATTGTATGAAAGATTTTATGAAGTAAGCTGGATATTAAATTTCAATTCAGTTCAATAGTGCACTCACGAATAAATCGCCAGATAGTAGGAGTGAACCACAATTTTGGAAATCATTTCATGTGTTTTGTGAGAAATAAGACCCGACAATGAGATCCAGGTTCTTCCAAAGAGGAAGTTTCTCCTAGTCGGGGAAAACGATGCAGGAGCTTCACGCAGGATCGTTCAATCGAAAGTTTCGCGATCCAACGATTGTGAGATTCCGCATATCATGGAATTAGGCACTCTCGTGATCACAGATGGACAACCCACATGTTTCTCTTCTCGTTCGCAACTTTAGAGGAAAATTTGCTCTTTTTGGCTGTTACATGTCTTGGAGACCCTTATTTTTATTTCTTTATTCCTAATTAGAGTTATTTTTTATTAGAACTCTATTTATGTGTCATATTTTTGCTTTGAGACTTTATCTTCTATTTTATGTATTTTAAGAGATACCTCTTTAAACTTATGCTCTTCAGAGTGTTGTATCATTTTTCTCTTGCAAGTGGTGTGTATGTAGCTTGCTCAGGAACAAGTGGTGGGTCCCCCTCGCCGACCGTACTTCATTGTTTGTCGTTTGATTTCCTGTTTTTAACTTGGATAGCCGCCGAACATCGCTTATCCCCTTCCAATTATCGTTGGCCTCTCATATTATCCTTTCCTTGCTATCCCACAACTGCCTCCTCGCTAAATCCTATTCTTGAACACCTCTAGGTGCCGTAGAGTAGTGTCAATAAATTTCTTGATGACTTTAAAAATCTGATTCATCAATTACATAAAAGCACTTGGAGCATCAGACAAGCTAAAATTCATGATTGTTTTTATATATATATATATATATATATATATCCTATAGCTTGAAGGCGATCTTATACATATTGTTGGGTCTCATTCGAATTTCATGGTAAATATTGTGTAAACCAATCTAGGAAAATATGCTAGTTGATATAATTGATCTGATAAGCCGTTTAGTCGTAAGATGGTGAGCCTATAGTTGATGGTGATCTTATTGACAGCTCTATTATCAGTGCACATTTGACATTATCTATCTTTCTTGAGCACAATTAAAGCTGGTTTGACTAATACTCTCAGGAACTAATCCCTGAGCAATAAGATCCTCTATCAATTTCTAGAACTCTTCATACTCCACTGGTTGCATTTTGTATGTTGGTCGTTGGGGGAACACCGACCCTTGAGATGGAATATATGACATGTTGAAGCTACCATAGAGGTGATAGTTCAGGTGATGGGATGCTAGTCAGAATATCTTGAAACTCCTCTTGCAAAGACTGCATTGCCTTAGGTGTTAACTCTTATGTCTCATTTTTCTCTATGCTCTCCAATGCTAGTACCATTGCCGCCTCCCTCAATTCATGTGAAAATATAGTGCAAGCATTACACCTCATCTCTACCCGAGTAATCATCACTGTTGATTCCTTTAAGGGCAAGAAGACATTATGCTTCCTATTCTTATTAAATGAGGTGTTTTACTAGGCGTACTATTGTCATAATTTTGCAATCGATCTGATAGAATGTGACATACATCCCTAAGCATGACGCCACACTACAGTTGCTCTTATCTCTAATGGAAATCTCGACTAGAAGTCTCATGTCAACATTGTTCTCATATCTCTTTCTTCAATAAGTCATGGGATAGGGTTAAGAGTATTTATCAATAGTGCAACTTTTCAAGTGCTCATTTTGATTTTGATTTTTTGATTTTCCACTTTGGAAAACCTTCTTTTTTATATTTTATCACATTATATTCATTTGAGTTTGTTCATTTTAGAAGCATTTCAATATCTCCCTCACATAGGTAGTGTTCGGGAAGCATTGGACTTGCCACCATGCATAGTTGCCGTTTCAAACACTTCAACTGGTGTTCGGAAAGTGCTGGGCCTATCACCATGCATAGTTGTGTTTCAAATAGTGTGATTGGGGCCTTTAAAGCTATCACATTTAAAAAAATGTACACAGTCTTTCATGTATTTGCACACAAAATAATATAAGATATCTTTGCTTGTGAAATTGTCATAATAAATTTTGTTGCGGTAAAAAAAAATTAGATAGATAGAAGTGGTAGTGTAGCTTTTCATCTGAGTAGACCATTTCTTATTGTTGGCAAGGAATTTGAGCCTAAAGGTGAGGGAGATCAGCAAGACAATGAAGAGTTGGGGAAGCTGTTGGCTTATTGAGGTATGACACATTTGTTATCATGGAGGACAAAGAGATGCAGATGGTATATGATGTGAGGGAGTTGTGGTTAAGAGGGATTTTTTTTCGGCGGTTTGAAGGTTGATGAATGAGAAAGTGGTTGCTTGTTTGTATATAGTGAGTAGTGAGTGGGTGATGTGTAGAAAATATGTTGTGTCATTTCTTATGTTTTCTTTATTATTTGTCATTTTTATGCTTTTTCGTGATATATCTGTATATGCAGTTTACATGTAAGAAGACAACATTGGGTATCATCAGGAGCAAAAATAGATGCTAAGTCTTGGACTGGTGCCTCCCCCCGCGCCCCCCACATCACAAACAAAAATCCTGGAAAGTAGACACCCAATTAGGTGCATAAGCGCCCAATTGAGCGCCTGGGTGTCCGAAGAAGATCGATCTAGCTTGCGTGAATGCCAGAGGAGCTGGAAACCCAATGCCTGTTGCTAGCGCCTAGGTGCCTAGGTGTCTTAAGAGAAGTTTCCTATGCGCTTGAGACCAAGGAGGTGAAAACCCAATGCTCGAAGGATTGGAGGATATTGGGAGTGGGTGTCTACGAGTATTTTAGATAGTTTAGTGAGCGTGTTTACTGCATTGTAAGAGAGAACTAATCCAGTCGAGATACTTGTAAGAGGAAGGATTACGTTGGAACAAAAGAATTATTATTGGGTTTGATTGTTCTTCTTTGTAAACACTTTTTCCTTTTGATTTCAATGAAATTTACTTGGTTTTCTCTCAACATGTTTAGGAACTAATTTCTCTATACTTCTTTGATTTGGATTTGTGATGAATTGTATTCTATTCATGTGATTTCTTTGAGATTATTTGGGATTTAATTGCATTTTGGTGTGTTTTTTTTAACAATTTAGTTTTAATTTGAACTAATTGAAATGTTAAAACTCCATGTGATCTTGGATTACTTACCGTAGACTAGAAGAACGAGTAGAATAACACTCAATCACATAGTGGGATAAGAGTATTATTAGTAGGAGATCGCAATATAATAGGAGACTAAAAAGATTCCTTGGGAAACTTTGTTTGGTTAAGAAAACTTAATTGTAATAAAAGTTTCCACCACTTAATGTTTACTGGAGTAAGGAGTATTTGTGATACAAGAGGAGAAAGACAAAACCAGAAAAAATCAAATTTTATTAATAAGAAAAGAGGGTTACAACATACATAAACTGGAAATAACATTACCAAAACACCAACGCACAAACAAACATCTCAAGAGTGTATCCCAAGGGTGGTGGGAAAGGTGGGGTAGTAGCTGGGAGCAACGAAACAACAGTTGGAACTGCTGGCTGCAAGGAAAAGTGGAGGGGAAAGGGTGGGGAAAGAGTGGGATAACAAGTTATTGCAGCATAAACGGGGTTGACAGCGTAAGGGGAAGCGGTTGGGGATAGTCGGCGGCTAAGGCAAGTGGAGGAGATGGAGTAGGGAAGATGAAAGAAGAGATACAATCAACACCTCAGAGTAGGATACATCGAAGCACTACCACCTCCTCAGATACAACCCTAGAATAGGGAAAAAGATTCCACACAGGAAATCTGAAATCAATTCACAACAAAAACTACCATAACTCTCTGAAAACAACAATATATAGACTCCCATTGATGAAGGCAGGGAAATAACTAAAGAAGGAAACTTCCTACACGAAAGGAAGAGGCGGGGAGGTAAGAAAATCCAGAAATAGCCATTAAAATACTTCTATACGAAGAAGCAGAACTGGAAGATGGACAAAGGCGCGGAAGGCCGCTCGCCTCGTGAGGAGGCTCGCTCGGGCCGCTTGGCTCGGGAACCCCTTGGACCGGTCTCCAGTGTTCATCGGGGCCGGTCTATTGTTCTAGCTCATGCGAGAGCCTTCCTGCACCAACGTCCTGTTCACGCGGGTTTCTTCGCACCCGCGTTAATTTGCTCTAATTGTCAAATTTAGAATGAAAATTCAGAGGAAGAATATTAAGGATTCACAAAATTCAAGTCAAGTGAGCATGATTCTCACCATAGAAAGATAACCTTGTAGATTTAGGATTTTACAAAATTAGGATTTTAGAAATTTTTTAAAATTTCACAAACTTTCAACCTTTCAAACTAGGATTAGTAGACTAGAATTTTCACATTTTTTGAAAATTGACTCGTTCTCTGTGGGATATAAGGACTCTTCAATCTATATACAACTTGATCTACATCTTTACTTTCTTGGTCTACATGGGCTTTAGAGGGAAATCTCGAGACGACGAAAGCATGTGATCCTTCTTGTATTTATCAACGGTCATTTTTCATTCAATCAAATTTATACCCATATTAACTAAATCGGAGCCTAAAATGAGCTAAAGTGGACTCCTTAATCAAGGGTGCCCTCTTGTGATTTTGAAGGTTAAATTAATGATGAATTTGCACCCATATTGATCTAAATAAAGCTTAAACTATAATCATAAGAAATTTGGCTAAAATAAATTCAACCTTTGTCAAGAAAAATTACTCCTGGGTTCTTATGCTTTTAGCAGGTCTCTGGAATTGGTGCTTTCTTGAGCCATCGTAGCATAAAAATTAGAGTAGTTAACTATAGCTTTCTTTTTAGCTCTGTCATCCTCTAGAGATACGTGAACAATATATAACTCTTTACTGGTTCTTGTACCACACATCTAGCTTGAATGTTCTAGAATATAAAGCTAACCTTTTATCACAATGGAGGTAGATTTGTTAAAATATTCATGAAATTTCTAAAATAGAAAAACTTGCTTTGCACATGGCGAAAAACTTTAACATATTTCCTTTCTTAGGAATTTTTAACTTTACATAGCTATTTGTGTTTTCCCAGTTGAATATGTAACCGCTTTTTGTACATTTAGATGCATTTATCAGTGAATGCGATCATATTCATGTGTGCATTTTGTAAAACTTTTATGCACTTTTTTATTTTTCGGACTAGTGAAAGATTATAAACAATGGCTATGCAGTTCTCAAAAGCTTGTTGTTCAGCATGATTTAGAAGAAACCTTGGTTTGCTCTAGCATTCAAGGGCATGAAACCAGATCTGGGGATCTACTACCTAAAAATTATAAATCAGCAGGTGTTGTTGAGTCTATGATGCTATTGCATTCATTTCAGAATATGCATTCTCCAATCATTCAGGTTTTGGCGACATCTTTTTCTCTGTTCATTCTCACCTTCTTAATAGCGTTTCATTGACCTACAATTTGAATGGTCCTTATTTGGCTAATGTTTAGGATGCGCCACCTATGACAGAAGATATGCATGAAGAGAGACTCCGTGCAGCTGAAGTATTTGGAAATTTATCAGTGAGTTTATTTTTTTTTTCATATTATTTTAAGTTAGAAATGTCATGAGATTCAGACTGTTGTAGTATCCAGAGATTCATTGCTGGAATTGGACTTGTTTTACATAAATTTTTTATATTAAATAAATTTGACACCCTGAATTTTATTATTTATTTATTTCTTTGGTCAGGTTTTATGAATTGAATGGAATATCAGCTTGGTACTTTTGTATTGAAAATGTTCAAGTTGGTTTTATATATTTCCTTATGTTGTAACTTGTGTCCATTCTATGATCTTTCATGTTTTCCATGCAAAAATAGATATTGAGAATTAAAAAAAAAAAAAAAACTTTACTCATCATTGCCAATTTCAAAGGGCTGTAGCTCTAATGTTGGCCCCACCTCTCTCTCTCCCTCTCCTCTTCCCAGGGAGTTTACCTTCGTTAAAACTTTATTGTAGAAAAAGATGATAAAATTGACTTATATGATACATTATGAAAAAATACCACTGATTCGGATATTTGTCAGTACCATTAAATTGCGGTGATACTTCCTGGAAATTTCACATTTAGAGCATGAATTCACTGTTTCATATGTGCTTTAGTTGTCAAAAACATTTATCTTTTTGTTTGAACAAAGCCTCTGCCTTCCTAATCACTAATATTAGCAATGTATTAGCATCTGACTTGTTTTATTATTTCTTATTTTGTTGTTTTTATGTGAATTAAGTTCAACTGATTCTTCAAATTTTTTAATATCATTCATGAGTTATGAACGCAAACTAGTAGCTATTTTTTAAATGTGCCGCATTTTCTTTTTTTTTTCCCGCTTGAACTACCGTGAAATGATAAAATAAAGGTCAGTGCTTGCCAACCCGTTAGCAATCCTCAAGAAATAGTCTCTAAAAGTATTCTTGAGCAAAATGTTGATCATATCTACTGCCTTCATATATCATGTTGATCTTCGGAATGTTTAATTGTTGGGGCATTTACGTACATACCACTCAATTTGTATGTATTTGCATATCTAACACCTAAACTCTGCTTTTTACATTTATGCAACCCAAAATTTTCACATCACATAAAAAATACCACTATTTGAACTGTTAAAAACTGAAATACTCCTTTTCATTCAGAGGTAAGGTGGCATATATGTAAAAATTGAAGTTTAGGTGTTAGATATGTAAACATATATGAATTGAGTGGTATTTATGTAAATCTTCTTTTCATTGTTTGCTTGTTTTTTCTTTTGATTTGTCCTGAAAATGTAATAGAACGCAAGCTAAAAGATTTACTAATTTTTATTCATGTAGAGCTTATCAGGTCAACTGGAAAGAGATATATTATCTTCAGGTATAATACGCAGCACCGACTTTGGTTTTATTTTTCAGGCTTACTTTTCATTGAGATATTTTACTTGCTGACTAGGTGAAGTTGATAACAGGTTTGCCAGTACTGTAATAATAAAACTGCTTCTTGGATGCCAATGACCTATCTTCTCTCTGTTTTTTTTTCTAATTTTTTGGCAATTTCTCTCTTTCTTCTATTTCCATTTTAAATAAAATGGATGAAGCAAGGCATTTTTCTGATTCTGATCTATAACAAATTTAAACAGTTTTTTATTATGGTAAGAAATTCTGTTTTCCAATACTTCACCTATTTTTATATTGATTTTGGCGGTGGGTTTCTCTAGTTTGGGGAAAGAAAAAAGATATATCAACTGTCATAATTTCTTGCCTCCTACCATTATTTTTTTTAGGAGTAAAGTGTCAAAATAATCTCCTGAATGTTTACATGGGTCATTTTAGTCCCAGATTCTATAATAGTGTCAAATTAGTCACCAAACTCTTTAAATTGGGGCTGGAATAATCCTCTGTGGAGACTACTTCAGCCCATATTAAAATAACCCGGGGACTAAATTGATACTTTTATAGAATCTGGGACTAACATGTCCCCTTGCAAAAAGTTAAGGGATTATTTTGGTTCTTTTCTCTTTTGTTTATACAAGAAATTTAGGCCTTGCCATGTTATCATCCTTACTTGATAAGGCCTTTGTGTCGTATCTTAGTACAGAAACTTCTCTTTTGTTGGTTTTGCGAATAGGCATTGCGCACTATAAGCTATTCAACTCATCTGTATATAGTATTGCTTTGTATATGGTGTGTGTAGATTCACACACAATAGCTAATTCAGCAAGAATTTTAGCTTTTTCCTTGACAGTCAGTATTGTCCTTTATGTATCAGTAGTCACAGCTTTTGAATTTCTGTATTTTTTTTTTCATTTTTTTATTTTATGGCTTTTATTTAGGAAAATTTACATACATACCACTCAATTCCTATGTATTTACATATCTAGCACTTAAACTCAATTTTTACATATATGCCACCTTACATATGCATGAAAAGGCGTATTTTCTTTTTTAAAAAATTAAAATTTGTGGCATTTTTTATGTCATATGAATGATTTGGGATGCTATAAATGTAAAAAACAAACTTTAGGTGTTAGATATGTAAATATATTAGAAATTGGTGTTATGTATGTAAATGCCACTTTTTTATTTAAACTCCAAACTTTATTTTTGCTATAATTCTTTTGATTTATTTTTTTTTCCATTTATTTTTTGATATTTCTTAGATATGTCTGCTTTCAAAGCTGCAAACCCGGATTCTGTCTTTGAAGATTTTATTCGCTGGCACTCACCCGGTGACTGGGAGAGTGATGAAACTGAGGATAAGTCTATGCAACACACGGCCAAATCCACAAAGCCCAATTGGCCTCCTAAAGGAAGGCTCTCTCAGCGCATGGCCGAACATGGAAGTTCGTGGCGGCAAATTTGGAATACTTCACCTGCAATGCCTTCGTCCGAACAGAGGCCTCTTCTTGATCCTATTCGTGAAGCGGAGAAGTTATCCTACCTGATAAATGCTTTGTCATTTTGACTTTTGTTTTAAAGAAGGTGCCTTCACATACATGCGACCCAATTCTTATGTATGAACATATCTAACACCTAAACTTTGCTTTTACATGTTTATACCACCAAAATATTTCATATCACACCAAAAAAACCACCATTTTAATTTTTAAAAGGTGAAATACACATAAAAGGTGAAATACACAAAAGGTGAAATACACATTTTCATGCATAGGTAATGTGGTATGTATGTAAAAATTGAAGTTTAGGTATTAGATATGTAAATATGTAAGAATTGAGTGGTACGTATGTAAATCTTTCTTTAAACTAAAATAGCTTTGCCTTAAAATCCTTCAAGTAAAATTCATTCAAAAAAAATTCAAGCTTCATTTTTGGTCATTTGGGTTGGCATGGATAAATTCGATTTGCTGCTTGAATCTCAATCACATTGAAACACCTAGTGATCTATGTTATTAATGCCTATTTGTTAACTTTCTTTATATATTTTAGTTCGGTGTTTGCGTTTTTTTAATGCTCGGCAATTGTCATGACATTATATATTATTACTTCTATTAAATTTTTATTAATTGCAACTAGAAAAACAAGTAAAAAAAAGAAAGTTCTCTGATGTATATATTTATGTTAAAAAAGTATAAGAATGATGCCTTACTTGGGCTCTGTCCCCAAATTATTACTATTAGAATTATGCAGAGATTTGTATTAACTGCAATGATTTGTATTAAATTCTGTTTTTTTTCTTTCCTATTTTTTTGTATTCTATTTTTATTTCCTTTCCTATTTCTCTTTATTATGTTTTTATTACTTTCCTTGTGAGTGTGTATATATACCCCTCCTTTCTATCAATAAAATTCAAGTTATTCTAGGCACAAATTCAACATGTATTAGAGCTATGACTCCAACCCTAGAGGTTCCACCCTAGCCGCCGGCCACCTATAGGTTTTCTCTAGCAGAATTCTTGCCGGTCCTCTTGCAGTCAGGACCTTCCAGTCACCGATCCTTCCAGCCGACCCATGTCTCTTCTTGGTTCCGTTGATCCTTCCAACAAGCCCTGTGTTTTTTCCTGCCGTTAGGAACTTCCAGCCGCTCCTCAGTCGGCCTCCCTACAGGCCTATCTGCCAGATTCAATATTTTTTTTTTTTTCTGAAGTGAGGCCTCCCTGCAAGGCCTTCCAAATGCCTGTTTTTCCTCAGCCGCTGGCTATCCTTCTACGGACCAGTTCTCTCTCTAGCCTTTTTGATCTACCCGGTTGTTGGTTCTATGAGCCTTTTTAAGCCGTTGGACATCCCTTGTCGGTCTTCCTATGTCTCGGCAACCCAACACCACTTTTGGCTTTGTTAAAAGTACGGCGGATTCCTCTACCACCGAACCTCCTAATGCCTACATGCTTGAGTCCACTAAAGGATCTTCACCGACCTCAATCTCTCTACAAACATGAGGACCAGAAATTAACTTGTACTTCTTGATCATAACTCATAAACTAAACGACAACACTTTCTCCAATGGTCCCAAGCATTGTTTTTGAATTTCATGATCCTGCCATGACTAATCAACTCCATGGGAATGTCAATTGGATGTAGGAAGCTCTGGCCAACTTTTTGAGGTGTTTAAGAAGATAGGAGAGGCAAAACAAGAATCAAAGGCCGTGAGCCAGTACTACAATGATCCAGTTGCACTATGGATGGAATACAATCTATACTACGTCTACACTTGGGATATTACGGCCGACCTCTCTCTCTTCCAGAATATTGCAGAAAAGGAACGCACGTTCCCATTTCTGGCAAGCCTCATCAAAGACCTTGATGATGTCCGGGGATGTATTTTTGGTCGGGATCCTCTACCTTCTGCTTGCGTTGCTTGTACCGAGATTCACCGTAAAGAAAGCCGGAGACTTGCCATGCTCGATATCTCCACTCCTTCCACTGAATTGTTAGCCTTGGTCTCTAAAGCGCTTAGTCCTCTTTCATACCACCTTGGACAGATCACCAACGTGTGACTACTGTTATAAACTCAACCGCACTTGTGACAAGTATTGGAAGCTCCATGGAAAACCAATACACAAATTTTCGACCAAAACCTCTACTGCAAAGTGTCTCACTACGACATTAGATTCTACCACGGTTCATCTAGCTCCTACCCGAAAAATTTCAGAATCTTTCGACACACTGAAAAGTTAGATAAATCAATTGATCAAACTTGTTGGAGCCAATCAGTTCTCTACTGGTTCATTGATCTCCCATGTTCGACAAGGTATTATTCCTATGACACTCACATCTTTTACCTCATTTAGTCCGTGAATCATTGATTCAGGTGTCACGAACCACATGACTGGACACTCGGAAGCTTTCTAGACAAACTACTCATGCTCTGGGAAAGATTCGGTCAGAATTGTGGACAACTCATGTAGTTCCATTATAGGTAAAGGGTCGGAATTCTAACGACCGGTCTAACATTGGAATATGTGTTATATTTTCCACTATTAAAATGTAACAGTTTATCTGTTATTAAGTCGACGGATGACATTGATTGTGTTGTTTATTTCTCTCTTGATGTATTTGTCTTTCAGGATCGTCGTTTGAGGAGGATGGTTGAAACTGCTAAGCAAGTAGCTGGATTACTACTTTTAAAAGGAAAGAACAGAGAACGAGGACTCACCACTCAGTAGTTGTAGTTTATCTTACGTCACTGTATGTCCCATTATGTTGTTGCATTGTCGTTTAGGTCATCCTATTTTCTTGTATTCAAAAAAATTTGTATCTATTGATGTTTACCAATAAAATTTTTTTTAATTTCAATTGTGAAACATGTCAGTTAGCTAAATATCATCAAGTTCATTACTCACCTCATACTTACACATCTTTCACTCTTGTTTCACTCATTCACAGTAACGCATGAGGACCCTCTCATACTTTCAGCTACCCTAATTAACAGTGATTTCTTATCTTGATTGATGATTACACTCTAATGACACAAGTATATATTTTAAAAGACAATTCGAAAGTTGTTGTCAACTTCCAAAACTTCTACATCTTCATTTTGACCCAATTCAAAACCCAAATTTAAGTCCTGCGAACCAACAATGGTTGTGAATTTCTTAATTTTATTTTAAGTGTATTCTTGATAAGTAAGGACATTCTCTACCATAGCTCGTGCATGGATGCTCCTCAACAAAATGTGTTAGCCGAGAAGAGAAATCGACATCTCCTTGATGTTGCTTGCTTCATTATGTTCAGTCTAATGACCCACAACATTTTTGGAGTGATGTTATACTGACTGCTATCTATCTCATAAATAAAATCTCTTATAAAATTTACAACTTCCAAACCTCTTTATCCATCTTGATATCATACTTTTCTGCCAATCGGATTTTCACTCATGTCTCCTTTTTTGAAAGTATTCCCTATTTTTCTAATTTGGCCTTAAGTGAGGGGGAGTTAGTGTTTTTGTACACAGTTCCTTATCCTACATATGGACGTTCCCCCCATTATTCTTGCCACCAAAGAAAACTCGGTTCCTGTAGTTCCACCATCTCCTCCCACTCTTTGTGTCTACACTTAGTGCACTTGTCTCGATGCACCTATTTTGGAGCATGCTACCTCCTTGCAGGACCTTGAATCTACCCTATGCAACATCCCTATCACAACTACTGCAAATGAGGAGGTGAGTTCTCCAAGTGATACATCAAAAAAATGTGCAATTAATATGTATACATTTTATGCTTAAATTTGGTGATATTACACTTTAAAGTACATTTTCATGTTTTGTTGCAAGTATATTGATTTTAGGCATTTGGAGCAAAAAAAACAAAATGAAGAAATTTAGAGTAAAAATGCAATTTTCAGCATATTGGCGCCAGAGGCACTAGAAGCGCAAGAATCCATAGAGGAGCGTGAAACTCCAGTAAGCAGGCGCCAACGACTGATTTAGACGAATTGTTGGCGGTTATTAACTATTTTTTAGATGTTTTAGAAGGCTCCAAGTAATTCAAACGTCCTATGAAGTGATTTAATACATCTAGACACTTTGGAATGGCTTCTGAATGAAGAGATGTTTTTTGGTAGAAGAGATTTATCTCTTGGTGTGAAGAGGTGTGTCTCTTGGGAAAAAATAGAGAATTTTTGAAGAGGGGCGGGCGCCACTCTTAAGAGGTCTGGGGAAGTTTTGTGAGAGGGTGGCGTGTAGTGTCTTTGGGGTAGAGTTAGATTTTGGAGAGGATTTTCTTGTAGAGTTGTAAGAGGAAAGAGAATATGAGAGATTTCTTCTTCATTACATTTCTAAGAAAGAATTAAGTGTGATTGTAAAGAGGGAAAGTACTTAAAGGGAACTTTAAGAGATTTGTTTGAGGAGTGTAAGATAAGTCATGTTCTTTCCTTTATTTGTTTTGTAAACTTGTTTTTATATATAATTCATGTTTTATCGTATCATTCTTATGAATTCTGAGTAGTTTTCTTTATCATTCTCCCTACAATGAGATATGGTTTTGTGAATAATTAATATTGTTGTGAAAGGTTTTAAATGTCAATAAATTGTAATGATTTGAACTTTAATTTTCATTTATTTTTCGATCTGGTTAATTGAAATGTTAAAATTTGTTGAAAAACATAAAGTTCGAAAGGGCTATGCTTTCTACAACAAGGTAAGAGTCACATTCAATTTCATGGATGAGAATGTAGTCCATGGGGTTGAGTACAAATTAATAGAGAAATATATTTTGATGGACGTAGAATTGGAGATTTTAGGATGACAAACTAAAATCCTCAATTTTGTCTTGTTGCTTGTAAACTAAAGCGAGATTGTTAGCCCTCAGAGGAAAGAGAAGTGAGAGCTCTTGAGTAGGAGTCAGTGTCCTCTTAAGTCTAACCAAGGATTTAGGAATCAAACTCTAGATTGACCAATTTTTTTTTTATGCACTTCACAGATGCAAAATAATATGATTGCTCATATTTGACACAATGCAATTTTATATATAATTTTAAATGATTTTGATTACTTCACTAACCATAAACTTATTGTAAAGGGGAATGATGCTTTCTTTAATTTGAGCTCTTTATTACAAAATTTTGTTTAATCTTAGTAAATTTAATTTTTAAGTTTAGAAAATAGCTTAGTTATCTTAGTTCTTTTAACTACATTTCCATTAGCATACATTAGACTTACTTTCAACCTGTTTTTCTTACTTAGGTTTTTATAATTTGAATATTGTATTTTACGTTATAACCATAAGAATTTCCAACTTTCTGTGGGATCGATACTGAGAACTTCATTAGAGTTCTTTATTACTTGAGCGATACATATACTTGCGTAATTATTAGGTTTGGCAGCTTAAAGATTTTAAAATATAAAACTATTTTTACTTAAGTGATTTTTATTGTGATTGATCTGCATATTTACTAATTGTGTGGTCGTGTGCGTTGTAGTATTGAAAGATACAACGCATTCCAAAAACCTGCACCACTAAGCGAGGTATGCAATTAAAATGCTCCCTCTCTTCCATGGCAAAATATGTCTCTTTCGCAGTTTATCTCCGACCTATAGGGCATTTGCTACTACCCTGATAGATCATTAAATCTCAGCTACCATTGAGGCGGCGTTAGCAGATTCTGCTGGAAGGCTGCAGTGATGGAGGAGATGAATGCCCTTCGACGGAACCATACGTGGGACAACATAGATATTCTTTGGGGAAAGAAAGCAGTAGGATGTTAATGGATTTTTGAATGCAACAAAGCTCTATGAAGTTGAATTTAAGTTCAACTTTGATGAGTTCTTTGAATGCAACAAAGCACGGTTGGTTGCCAAAGGGTACTCATAGACCTACGGAGTTGATTATGAGGAGATATTTGCTTCGATGGCTAAGTTAAGCACCATTCGGGTCATGTTGTCTCTTGCGGTGAATCTAGATTGACCTTTATTCCAGCTTGATGTGAGGAATGCATTCCTGAACAGTGATCTCATAGAGGAGGTGTACATGTCCATTTCCTGAGGCTTTGAATCTACTGCCTCCCAAGGGCAAGTGTGACAGCTGCAATGTTTCTCTATGGACTAAAGCAATCCTCACGAGCCTGGTTTGACAAATTCACAAAGGTGGTAGTGGGCTATGGTTTTACTTGGGCTCAATCGGATCACACTATCTTCTTCCGACATTAATTCAATGGCCAAATTGTTATCCTTATCATTTATATGACGATGTTATGTTCACTGTTAATGATCACCAGCATTGGAATCTTTGAAAGACCTTTTAGTTACATTCTTTGAAATGAATGACTTGGGATTTCTTTGGTGCTTCTTGGGCATGGAAGTTGCTTGGTCATCTCGGGGGATTTGCTTATCTCAGCGCAAATGTGTACTTGAACTGTTAAAAGAGAACAATCTTCTTCTGTGCAAATCGGTGGTTGTCTCGATGAGTCCCAATGAAAAATTAATTGATGTTTCCGATAATGTTCCTATGAACAAGAATTACTACTAACGTCTTGTGGGAAAACTCATCTACCTCACTCATACACGCTCCAACATATGCCACAGAGTTGGTATATTAAGTGTATTCATACATGACCCTTATGAGCTCCATCTCCAAGTTATCTACCAGATTTTTCTTTATTTAAAAGGCACATCGGGCTCAGGTTCGCTTTTCTCCCTACACAACTCTCGTTTTACTATTGTTTACACAGACGCTGATTGGGTCGGTTTGGTCAATAACCGACGATCTACCATCGGGTTCTGCTCATTTGTGTAGGAAAATCTCGTCACATGAAAAAGTAAAGGGTAGTCGGTAGTTGCCCGAAACAGTTTTAAAGCTGAATTCCGGTCCATGTTCTTGGAATTTCTGAAGCTCTCTGGTTACTCATCATGCTCCACGAATTACATATGCAGACCTCAGTCCCTCTACAATTGTTATGTGACAATAAGGTTGTCATCAGCATTGCTCACAACCCGGTCCAGCATGATTGTACCAAACACGTGAAGATTGACAAACACTTCATTAAGGAAAACCTCCCGGGAAAATTTGCATTCTTTTTGTGTCCTCCAGTAGCCAACTAGTAGATATACTAAGAATCTTTATCGGCAACTGTTTGATGACTTCAAATCCAAGTTGAACATAACTGACATCTATGCTTTAACTTTAGGGGGAGTATTAAAATTATGCTGAGGTTTGTATTAAATGCAGGGTTTTGTATTAATTTATGTATTATTCATTTCTTATTTCTCTGTATTCTGTTTTTACTTTATTTCTTATTTCTCTTTATTTTGTTTTTATTACTTTCCTTGTGAGTGCCTTTGTAGTTGGTGATTAAAATCTTTTTCTGTCAAGAAAATTCAAGAAAATTGCTCACAACCCCCCTTTTCTGTCAAGAAAATTCAAGCTGCTCGAGTAAAAAATCATTAAAATCTTTGATACCAATTGATATATGCTATGACACCCAGGATGTGGGTGAATTGGGTAAAGATCTCTCTTTTTTGAATTCAAAATTCTTGATTTTTAATATTATAGAAAACTTAAATTATAAAGTCATAAATACTTTTAATTAAAGCAAATAAAAGTAACCAAGCAGATAAAATAATGCAAAAATAAAAAACAGGAGACAATATTTTACGTAGTTCGGCCAAACCCAAAACTAGTCTTCATTCACACCTAGTCACCCTTGACTAGGAATTCCACTAATCAGATGAAAATTACAACCATTCTCCCGTACCCTCATACACCGGGCAAATACAATCCCAAACACAGTACTCTTCTATACTGGGCAAGCATAACCTCAAACACCAAGCTTTCTTACACCGGGCAAGCTTTCCCTAAATACAATGAGATAGTAAAATAAAAAAATATATATATTACAATCAACTAATCTCGCTCACTCTTAATTTTAAAAACATTTTCACTCAACCCAAGTTAAAATTAATTAAAAAGACAAATACAATAGAAGCTCAAGTTGATATAAAGTTTGTGAGAGTACTTATATGAAGTGCATAATGAAACAAAGACACAGCAATTGAAACATAAATATAATCTTTCCAACACAAATGATTTCAGGAGCTTGCACTTTTAAAGTTGATTAAACAATCATGTAATATTCTCAATTAAGATTTGAAATTCACTTGAGAAGTTATCAAGAGCAAACTTTTAAATCGCTTACTATATTATGTTGCAAACACTCCAACCATCAAGGTAAGAATGAGGAAATAATTGAAAAATAAATATTTGATATGAGATTGAGGAACCAGCGTTTAAAGAAATTTCTCCAAGCAATCTTCTCCCTATCAAAATATAGCCAAAAACAAGAACAAAACAAAATTAGAGTTTTTGCACACAAAAAAAGCTTCAAACCTTTAACCAAAGATGTTTTGCTTGAGGTGAACTTAGGATTTTTGGCCAAAGTTAGAGTTTAAAGATTTGGCCAAAACGAAGAAGTTTGAAAGGAGATTTGAGCAAGGAAAGAATTTGAAATGATTCAAGAAAAAGTAAATTTAGGCTAACTTGTTTGCTAAATGATTTGAATTTATTAAAAAGCTGTAATGTGGCCTGAAATTCGTCCAAAGATAGTTTCATAGGATGAAAACACAATAGGAATCAAAATAAACAAATTTAATTGCATTTTGGGCCATTTACGTATATATCATACAATTCTTATGTATTTACATATTTAACAACTAAGCATTCATGTGTACATGCCTACCGCTCAATGCTTTAACATCACATCAAAAATACCACAATCACTATCTTTTTCAAAGTGAAATACACCTTTTTATGAATAAGTTTATGACATCAACATGTTATAAATGCAACTATCAAACTTTGGATGTTAGATATGTGAATGCATAAGATTGTGTAGTGTATATTTTTTGTATAGGATAGGACAGCAGCAAAGTACACTGATGATTTAACCAAGCGAAATAGACCTGAAAATTATGTTGGATGAAATACTAACCTATCTAAATAAAATGAAAAAAGTTTCATATCATTCATTTCATTCCAATTAGTAATGTTAAATGGTTCTTTTGTGTAAATCAATATCTCTACATCTTAGTATTTCTGCAACTTATTTTGATTTTGTTTCCATGTGCAGATACTTCATTACCTCGAAACCTTGAAGCCACATCAACTGCTTGAACAAATGGTCTGTACCGCATTCGGAGCATCAGCTGACACATTGAGTCAGACCAAATTTGGTGACTTAAGACTACTAAAAGCAAAAATTGACCAACTCTACAGTACTCTATCATCCACATTGAAGTCATTGCAAGGTATTTTTGTATATTTTATGCTCAAGCAGAAACTGATAGATATGTTCTTATATTTTTGTTCGCAGTTTTAAGTTTGATGGAAACAAATATGCGGAATGTAAAATATTTTCTTTTTAACATAATTAGTAGTTTTCAAATGTAGAAGTTATCGAGAGTAACCTAGCATCTATTATATAAATAAACGGGCAAGATCCCTATGAAATACATAAAAAATTTCAAATTATTTCTCCTCTTTTCTCTAAATTAGAGATCTAAGGAAAAAGAACCCTCGAGTATTTTTCTGTTGTTTTTTATTCCAGCAAACCAAAAAATTCCTCTCGACTTACCATTCTTCTGCCTCCTTGCCCCCATGACCTTTGCCTTTGCTTCACTACGTACAACCACCAACTTTCAAGAGAAAAATTCTTGAATTCTTTAAGGAAAATGTCTTTGGTATCAAAAATTATTTATCAATCAGTTTTTTCTTATCAAACTCTATCAATGTACACCTCTACATCCTTTGTCTGATTTCTTGAACAGTAACCCTCTGCCAAGGGTCTTCTTTAGAAATCTAAATATTTTATAAATCATCTCTAAATTTTCTTCATTCAGTCTATTCATATGTTTTCTCACAATATTAAAAGCGTAAGCAATATCTGGTATAGTGTGTGACAGGTAAATAAACTTACCCGTCAATCTCTAGTATCAATTTTTTTTCGCTAGTGTCTTTTCACCTATTGAATGTAACATTTCGTTGAAATTCATAGGAGTCTCAACAGTTTTGCAGCCTAGCATTCTTGTTTCTTTTAGTAGGTCTAGGATTTAGTGTCTCTGTGATATTACAATACTCATCTTAAACCTGGCCACTTCCATGTCCAGAAAGAATCCTTAATTTCAAATTCAACAGTAAAGACCTCCTTAATTTTCCCAATCTCAGGTTGGATGTTCTTAACTGGTGGAACCTAAGAGATGGGATGGTTAGAAAGAAGAAGAATATGTTGTGATCTCTGGATCGGTTTGGATTTCCAAAATAATTTCCTAAGTTCTATATTCACCTGTACTCTCCTCAATATTAAATTTAAGATAGTATGAAGCATACCAAAGGAAAATGCATTTGATGAATTTTGGGTCAAGCTATGTGTGGTTTGGTTGTAGAATGTGAATAGAAGAAACAATCAAATATTTTTAGAGGTAGATTGGATGAGAAAACTCTGAGATCGGGGTATTTTTCCATCACAATATCGAGAGGCTTGGAATCTAAGGACCTTGTTTGGCATTCTATTAATGTGATAGGCTACTCTGAGCACGACATCTCCCCAAAAACTTTTTGGGACATTGTGAGAAAGTATTATAGACCTACTTAATTCGAGGAGATGTCTATTCTTCCTTATAGTTATTTAATTTTGATGTGGAGTTTCAATATAGGAACTCACATGGATAAGACCCTTTTTTGCAATCTCGGGTCCAAGGATAAAGTTGAGTTATTGCTTTGCATTATTGATTTTGAGAATCTAAATTTTGCATTAAAATTGAGTAGAAAAAATGTTATGGAAGGAATGAAAGATTTGTGTTTCAAATTTTTTCTTCATGAGGAATATTGAACTGGTTCTAGCTCGATCATCAATAAAGAAGACAAACAATTTGGCTCCATTTATTGTTTTCAATTTTGATGGGCCTCAAATATCACTGTAAATGATAAAGAAATGATGTGAGGGTTTGTACTGAGAAAGAAGATACACATCAAAAGTATGCTTAGCCAATTAGCATGTTTCACACTGATAAAACCCTTACTTTTTATTAATAAAAATACAATGTTATAACTTTACAACATAATTAAATTGAAATGACCCAAACGACGAAGCTATAGTAAACCTTGACTTTCAACAGACTCGAGCACAAAGAAGTCGAGACTAAGTGATGAGGATGGTGAAGGAGAAACTTGTGTGTTAAGAGAATAATTTTTCTTAAGCAGGTATGAATCTTGATGCAATTTAGCACTACATATCACCTTTCGCTGATTCCACCACTTGAAATTCACAAGTGTTAGAATGAAATTTTGATAGCAAAGCAAACTCAAACCACAACAGAAATAATAATATTATTGTTGAATTTCAAATATTACAATGTGACTCATCAAAACAAGAAATAAACAACAACAAAACAACATGAACATAAAAACACAACACACTCCAATTAAGGGTTACGGAAAGATAAAATGTCTCTTCAGGGTTGAGCTACAACCGGAGCACCACCTGAACCCCTTGGAGACAGTCACCACCTCGAACGAGTTACAGTCAGAACACCTTCTAGCTGTCGGATATAGTCCCTGGAGGGGAAGAATGCCTCAAATGCAACACTCAGAAATCTGCACTCATCCAAATATCCTTCCCTAAGCCAAAATAGCCCCTCGAACGAGTTACAACCAGAGCACCTTCTTGTCGTCGGATACAACTTCCAGAGGGGAGGAATGTCTCAAAGACAACACTCAGAAATCTACACTCATCCAAATCTCCTTTCCTATGCGAAAACAACCCCTATATAAGAGGGACTATGACTTTTATTAAACAATGCTTTCAATTAGGAAATAGAATAAAAAAAGGAAGCAATATAATAGACAAGAATTTCTAATAGGGGATTTCATGAAAAAGTAAAGAAATAGAAAAGGCAGGCATAAAATAGGTAGAAAATAAAATAAGAGAATTATAGAAAAGGAAGGAAGAGAGAGAAACGAAAAAGGAAATTGGAGGAAATTTGGGCTGCGGTACTGTAGCCTCTATAGTGTCGCGACCTGGAAAATGCTCCAGTGTCAAATTTACTAACACAATTCAAGGCATAAGTAAGTTTGTTATTTGAAAGTAAGTTACAATTTAATTGGGGAGCATATAACACAGAAGAGAGCTAAATAAATTTGGAGATTTTCTTTTTTCATTTCTCAACAATCCTGGAGTGAGATCCACTAGCAAGTTGAAGAAATTGGAGCCGATGAACTCCTTGTAGTTGGTGAGAGCATGAATGTCTCTATTCATGTGATTAAAAGCACCTGAATCTATTATCCAAGATTGAAACTTTCCGTTGCAGGTGAGATAAGGTGGACAAAATGTATTGGTGTATTATCAAGCTGACAAACCACTTAGTTGTGCTCGGAAAAGGTTTTTTCAACACCTCTAGTTGTTCCTTGGTGAAGGACTAGGATTGGTCGACCCTTCTGAGGAGGTAGTAGCACGAGCTTTGTTGTCTTGGTTTTTCTTCCCCTTCCTAGGTTTTCAGTATGTAGTATTCCCATGTAATTTCTTGCAATATTCACAAAATTGGTGATTCTTCTTTGGCTTTGACTCATGGGAGGAGTTACTTGTGTATAAGGCGGAGCTTTGAGTGCTAGATGAATCCACACTTCCTGTCATCGTGAGCTTCTTCCTACTTTCTTCTATGGAGAGGCTTCATTCTCATGATTCTTCCCCTGACCTCTTCTTTGTTTTTATTTAGATTCAATAAGAACCTGATCATCCTTTTCTTCTCCATTATTGTTTTATACAACATAGCTTCTTAAGAAAACTTCTATACATAAGCATAAAACTTATCTAACTATAACTTCTACTTTGTAACTGTGTTGAAGTATTGAGTAACACTTAACTCTTCTTGTCGAAGCTCATCCAGTTTTATTTTGATCTAAAATAATTTAGTATTTTTAGTACCGGAATATGTTTCACTAGCTACTTCTAAATGCCCTATGCTGTCTTGCCCTATGCTGTCTTATAAAACCTTCTAAATGCCCTATGCTGTCTTATAAAACAAAAAAAAAAAATCTTCAATATTTGTGGTCATAGAATTAATTAACCAATATATGACCGTATGATCATGAATCTACCATGAACTAAAATCAATGAGCTCAGGAACTGTGCCCTCTGATATGAGATGTTTCTCTTTTTTTTTTTTCCGCAAATGTACATAAACACCGATTGTGAGTATTAATTAGAGTTACAGCCTTTAAGTTTATGATTTGTGATAAAGTAAGAGAGTTTTGAGGTTGTTTGGACAGATTCTTAGTTTTTGATTCAGAACTAACCTATAGAAGAGCTAGATATCTTCATGTCGTATTTTTTTTTTCTATCTTTATATCGTACTTTGTCATAAGCCTTATGCATGTTTTGGGTTAGAAAGAATTTTCTGGTTGATTGTGTTTCTTACTTGAACTATGAACGACTGGAAGGCTGAGAAGGTTTTGCGGCTCCTCTAGTTGAAGACACCAAAGAGAGGACACTAATATGTTTGATTTTTGAGAAATTATGGGAGATTCGAGCTAGTTGGAAGCTGACGGGATCACAATGTACATGTCTCCTTTGTGTGTGCCTTTCATGATTAAACAATGCAATACAATCATGATAAATGGTTGCTAGGAAGCAAGGGTTCGAATCGCGTGCAGGGTGTAAAGACCAGATTGTGTCGTACTAGTTTCGTCATGTGTCTCTTCATGTGTGAGCAACACGATGATTCAAATCATGAAGGTGTTGATATAACCGAAGCCTGCAAGGAGTCTGACTGCAAGGAGAGGATTTGTTGGGGTCCGGCGTCTGTAGGGACAAGCTCTGACGAAGGAATGAGAGCTAGGGTTTGATACCATGAAGAAAGATGGAGATATTTTCTTATTCCTCAATCATCAAATTACAACTCCTCATAAAATAAGGAAAAGCTTGGGCAAACTTAATTACAACAGTTATAACTTATCAAAGATAAAATAACCGAACAAGGAAAGAAATACAATATAATAAAAAGAGAATAAAATTTAAATATGAAACTCGGAATTCCTCAACACCACACGAAAATGAATAAAATGTGGCTAGAAATCAATTACTATCAGTGTAACAAAATGAGATGTGATACGATGCTACTAACTTTTGTAGCAAGAGAAAGGAGTCGTGAATTTCTTGCTGGACTAACTAGTGAATTTGACCATGGTTTCATTCAATATATTGGAAAGCACTCCATTTCTTATCTAAATGAAGCCGTCTTTACTATCAGAAGCGTAGAAGCGATTTATAATTGTTAGAAACCCTACATTAGTGAGAATGTTGCTCTACTTGTACCAACATTGAATGCAAACAAAACCATGTGATGCCAGTCTAAACAGGGATCACCAACGTCCAATAACTGAGAAGTTATATTTTGCACTTGTTGTGAAAGGAAATGCAGAAGCCATATATTGGAAACTCCAAGGGAAGCCTCCATACAAGGAAAGAAAAACCTTGATTCCAAAATCACTCCAAACATGATCGAACACTTAATCATTGGAATAAAAGACTTCCATGGACATAGTCACATAAGAATAAAGTAAGAAGAAATGGAAAAACTGTACAACTTCGTGGGAGCATTTGAAAAACTTATTGGTATATGCTATTTGGTTCAATCAGTGAGTATTCTAATCATACATCTTATGCTTTTGAAATTATTTTAAAGAAAATGTGGATAATAAACTCAGGAGCAATTATTCATAAGACCAAACCTTCTGCAAAATTTTCTTTCTATACACCTTACAAAAGCAATAAAATAAGCGTAGCTAATGGAACCATTGCTGCTATTACAGGGATGAAATTTCATAGAACTCACACATACCCTCCCATTATTATCTATTCTACAACCATCAAATTTGTCAATGAACTTATTATCTATTCAAAAACTTACATTTGACATAAATAATATTATTGTATTTGTCCTACTTATTGCCTATTTCAAGATTAAATCATGGAGAAGATGACTGGACATGCTAAAGAACAAGAAATCTAATCTCGGGACACAAATAATAATTATCACATATCTTAGATTCATTTCACTGAAAATTTGGATACTAATGGGGTGCAAATTTGACTACATATTTAGATAGGTCTTTCATCTTTTACCTTAATTTATATTTCCTATATTATTTCTTAAAAGAAAAGTAAAGAGTTCTAGTGTTGGTAGCTTCATGGTCAAATGCCACATAATCTCTAACCGCTAAGCTAAGAAACCCCAATACTTGGATAATGTCATTTTTATATATAATTATTAAAGGGGCTAGATAATATGTTATTTTATAAATGATTATTCATGCATAATCAATTTTTTTTTTCTTCATGAAGCATAAATCTAATGTGAGTATAATTCTCCCTATGCTTCATAAAATAATAACAATAAGCATATTAAGTTTTATAATAAGAAGGAATATTCAAATCAAGCATAATCCTCTTTTCTCCATGAAAATAAAATTCATAAATTCCATGGTGCCAAAACCGCATTACAAAATTCGTTTGTAAAAAGAAAAAAATTATAGTGCCCTGGGCTTAATAATTACATCTTTACAAGTCATCTTCCCTGTTTTATAAAGTAAAACACTTGAGACGAATTTCTCATTATTTTTTTTTTCTCAAATGTACAACACTCATTGCTTCCATTAACAGCTTTTGAAACTATTGCCTATTTCCATCAAGACTATCAAAATACTGAAGTTTATCTGAGTGATAAAATCCATCATTCTAGGGTACTGATGTGTTATTATGTGGAGCATGATTGTCTCAATCAATTGTCAACTTAGAGCCCTCAATTTCACCAATCAGGCTCGACAGTGAGTTTTTCAGGGGTGTATAGTGGGGCAGCGACCCCTTGTATGGATTTGGGTGCTGCCTTTGAAATGGTACAGTGTCACTGTGACAGTGCTATTGTAGCATTATTGAGTAGCACTGCGACATTGCTTTGCAGCGCCATAGCGCTGCCCTGAGAGGAAACTTTGTGTTGAAACCTAAAAGTATGGCATCATAGCGTCATACTAGAGTGTCGCAATGCCACCATCGCAGCGCCACAACACTATATCATGACGTTTCAGCGCTACGACCCAATCAAGGGCAGTTTTGTGCAAGTTTTGATAGTTTTTCTTGCAGTTGAGCATGAAGATCGATAAAACGAGGCTTGGAGAGAGTCATTTGTGACTTTTCTGGTTTTTGTGTTCTAGGTATGAAGAGGCTTGAGTATGGTGTAATTTGTATAATTCTTCTTATTTTGCTTCCTAGTGGATTTCTTGGGGTGGTGTGGTTTCATGTTTTTTTTTCCCATTCTCGAGCTTTTTTATATTAAATTTTGTATTTTTTGTGTTTTCTTGCTTGTGCGCTTCTGTTTAAAGTTTTATTTCGGATCTCTTGTATCAATTTCCACAACTTACATCTCTCAACATGATCAACTGAATTTTTAAAATATAACCATTTCAGCCCCAAATGATTCATTTTTCGGACCAAATTATGAGATCACATATGTTGAAAATCAAGGATTTTGTAGTCGAGATTGTTTTCAGTGGAAACATTGGAATGAATACAACTTTGATTTTATCAAACTCGATATCTCGACCATCCAAAGGACCTAAATCATCACCATTGATATGCATGTATTTGGAAGGAAAGAAAGAAGCATCCAACAATGAACCAAAGCGTGCTCGAACATTCATATTCACACAGAATTAATCACTATGTAGCTAAGATATGTTCTGACATTGAAATTCAAACCCATCATTATCTTATCCTTTCTACAAAAATTCAAACATATGATGATATCAGCCTTTTTTATTGCACTAGGAAAAGAAACCTGAACTTGAATCCAACATCCGATAGTACAAAATTTTTCTATACTTGAACGCATCTACACCGAGAAAAAAAAGTTATTCAAGAGAACTGGAAGACACAATTTAGAAGTATATACTGATGTTGATTGGGCAGGATCACTCATAGATGGTTTTCTTCTATTTGTTATACTTTCTTTGGTGCGAATCGAATCACTCGGAGAAGCTAGAAAAAATCAACAATATGGAGATCTAGAGTTGAAGTTGAAGTTAAGGGAATGGCCCTACGAATTTCTGAATTATACTAGTACTTTGTTAGTTGATAGAACCACTAAAAAGAAATTAATTTTTTTTCATGGTTTTCTTCTATTCATGATGATTGTATCTCTCTTATCGCGAGTCTTTGATCATATACCATAACTATATACATGATAGTGAAAAATATCCTTTTCCCATTTGATAGACATTATCCTGTATGTTTCATAATCACATTTTGATCTAATAGGACTTTTGCTTTACTATAGTGATTCATGTGCCTGATAGGGTTGAGCTCATCGGTGATTTGAAACAACTTTGTGTTGTTTTCGAGCACATCGAGAAGTTGGTTATTCTAGCTGCTTCAATGTATCGTAAACTTTCGGATGCTCCGCGTCTTTCTGAAGCAATTTTTCAAGATTATTTTGACTTCTATCAGCCAAAAATGGGTACTGGTTTAGCAAGTTTATGCTATGACAAGGTATGTGCTGATGGTTTGTACAGTAAGTTTAATTATTCGTATAAGCTTTTAAAGAAGCAATAATCTGTCTACTAGAAGAATAATTGGTATTGAAATTTTCAACTTATATTAAACATTGAAGGGCCGTTTACAAGCATACCAACCAATTCTTATGAATTTACATATCTAACACCTAAAGTTTAATTTTTACATTTATACAACCAAATCTTTTATATCACATAAAAAATACCTCCATTTAAACTTTTAAAAAGTGAAATACACCTTTTCATGCATAGTAAGGTGGCATGTATGTAAAAATTGAAGTTTAGTTGTTAGATATGTAAATACATTTGAATTGTGTGGTATGTATGTAAATCTTCCAAAATTAAATTGGGGTTCACTTTTCTTAGGTGGCCTAACCGCTAACCAGTCCAAATGTGCTGCACTCTCTCCCTCCTTTGAGGGAATAACTAAGCGAAATGGATCGAACTTTAATTTTTTTTTGTAAATTTCTTTATTAAGTGTAGCAATGCTCTTTAAAAAATCAAAAATTTGAAAATCCATGTGAAGATATGTTTCGCTGGTTTGCAATTTTTTTGTTGAGTTTTGCTCCAATCATTTCTTCAACTATACAAATGCTCTTTCATTTAGTTTGTATGAAGTTTGTTTCCTTGCTAAGAACAACAAGGATTTTAGTCTAATTACTGCACCATTAATGATTAGCGCTAATTGGGAAGTTTGTAATCCTCCGCCTTCCCGCTCTCTGTTCATTCCATCTTTTGCGCACATGACATCCCAGTCTCCTTCCTTTACGATGAAAGCGAAGCCATGATTCATTTTCTCGATTGCAACACTGTCCTTTTTTCTGTCCACTCGCCCACTCACGATACAATAGTGGTTAGGGCTAACCAGAGAAGCAAGGGAGTGATCGCAGCACACATAGAATTTTAAAACTTCTATATTTCTCTCCTTCAGCTTCGCATCCTGGGTGTAGCTATCGTTCGAACTCAACTGTTTGCTTGTCATCGTGCAATACAATCGCAAGAAGCGCTAATTGGGAAGGCATCGACGGCGGGATCGTGATATGAGAAAACCTAAAGTTTTCATCTTTCTTCTCCTTCCGCACTGTTCTGCCGGAAGCCCTCGCCGACGCCGTGCCTCCTTGTTCACAAGATTGAGGCTCTCTGTGCCGCAATCTTGCCGACCCCAAAATCCACATTAACAATGTCGGAATTAAGAAAGACGCTGATGAGTTTCCCTTTTGCATCCATGTCGTCTCTTGAGAGAAAGAAAAAGCCTACAACGAAGCCCTCGAGGCCACGCGCATTGCCAGCAACAAGTACATGACAAAAGCCGCCAAGAGAGATGCATTCCATTTCAGCGTCCGCATTCATCCCTTCTATGTTCTGTGCATCAACAAAATCGTCTCCAAACTGGCATGCGAGGTGCCTTCGAGAAGTCACAAGGACATAGAGGAGGAAGTTTCATTAAATGAGGCTTCCATTTATTAAGATATTTCAACATATCAGTAATGACTTCTTCCTCTTTAAAGTTGTTGGAAACACACACCCAAATCTTAAGATCAAATTCCTCTTTCACATCTTCAAAGACATGTTGCAAGAGAGTCGTCTTCCCCATACCACCAAGACCCACTATAGACAAAAGAGAAATGTTATTGTATAAATCTGTGTCAAGATCCAAGTGACACAGATTTAATGAAATGTTCATCTCCTCCTGCGCTAGAAGCTCTTGGGCTCGAGTCTCTATGCTCGATCAAATTCAAAGCTCTGCCCTTGTAGCGCATCCCTACTTACTCGATCCCGAGCCTCTCTTATCGTCTATGTATATGGTTTGATCCCTAAATTCAAAAGCTCGCATACCTTCTAGTTACCAGGAAAAAAATATTCTGTTCGAATGTCTCCACATTACCATAGAAGCTCTTGTGCTCGATCCTCTATATGCTCGATCAAATTCAATGCTCTGCTCTTGTCGTGTCTCCCTACCTCCCTACCTACTCGATCTCGAGCCTCTCCTCTCCTCTATGTATATTGTTTGATTCCTAAATTTAAAAGCTCTCATACCTCCTGCTTATCAGGGAAAAATATTCCGTTCGAATGTCTATACATTTGGACGGCCAACCACCTGCCACCACGTCGCCATAGAAGCTCATGTGCTTGATCCTCTATGCTCGATCAAATTCAATGTTGTGCCCTTGTTGCGCCTTCCAACCTACTTGATCCCAAGCCTCTCCTGTCCTCTATGTATATGGTTTGATCCCTAAATTTAAAAGCTCTCATACCTCCTGCTTACTAGTGAAAAATATTCCGTTCGGATGTCTACACGTTTGCACGACCAACCACCGGCCACCACGTCGCCATAGAAGCTATTGTGCTCGATCCTCTATGCTCGATCAAATTCAATGTTGTGCCCTTGTCGCGCCTCCCTACCTACTCGATCCCGAGCCTCTCCTCTCCTCTATGTATATGGTTTGATCCCTAAATTCAAAGTTCGCATACCTCCTGGTTACCAAGGAAAAATATTCCGTTTGAATGTCTGCACGTCCGGACGACCAACCACTGGCCACTACGTCGCCATAGAAGCTCATGTGTTCGATCCTCTATGCTCGATCAAATTCAATGCTCTGTCCTTTTCACGCTTCCCTACCTACTCGATCCCGAGCCTCTCCTCTCCTCTATGTATATGGCTTGATCCCTAAATTCAAAAGCTCGCATACCTCTTAGTTATCAGGTAAAAATATTTTGTTCGGATGTCTGCATGTCCGGACGACCAACCACCGGCCACCATATTGCCCTTTTCACGCTTCCCTACCTACTCGATCCCGAGCCTCTCGTCATGAAATTGAAGAGTTAACTTTCTGATTAGTCAGGACAGATTTAGTCGGCTTAGTTTCATTACCTTCCTACCTTAGATTGGCACTGGTCAGAGTCTCTATCACCTATAGGCCAACGAGTGGGCTAAGATTGGATCGAGAGCTTCAATAGTAAAGAGGAAGTCCAGTTCCCAAAGCTGACCCCCGAATAGTTGTTGGATTGCTCTACTTACCTTCTCTTTCTTTGGTTTTGCATTGAGAACATAATTCATCACCATCCTCACAAGAGGGCAAACTTGGTACGTTGATCGAATCTTCTTTCGCATCCAGGCCCGAGAAAGTGGTTCAGGTGATTATCGGGGATTACATCGATCCTGACTAACGGGGTTCGAACCCGTGACTTCTGGCGTGACAGACCAACTGAGCTATTTCCCCCTTTCGTCACTGCTGTCAATTCAAAAAGGAACCTACCGGTTCGGTTAATTTTTTCACTAGCAAAAAGTAGTTGTACAACAGAATGTCATTCTTGGTATCTCGAACCCCGGATCAAGAAGTCCCCGCTAAATGAGGGCAAAATCTCTGGATAGTGTCTTATCTACAGTCATTCTGAAAATTCGACCCTTCTAAGCTCTCTCTCAAAACAAATAAATAAATAAATGCAGAGAGTCTCCTGGGTAGTGTTCGTAAATTTTCGAAGCCCACAAACCATGCTCAAAAGTACGACCTTCCAAGTCGATCCAATGGAGGCGATGGACATCCATCAAACCACAATCTACCAAATGGTTCGTGCTAGAACAATAAGGACATTTCCAAAAAAAAATGTTGACTAATTGGCACATAAGGATTTGCTAGAGTTTCTCCCTTGCTGACCATGAATGTGGCGGCCGTTCATCCGACCAAAAAGCTACTCAATCAATCTAGTGTATTGATTGTGTTCTTCAATTTATAATACTCTCAACCCTCAACAATTTCTTCCAATGACTTCTAAAGTTGTGGTCGACATCTTTTTAGGGTTTATCCCTAAGAAAAGGCCCAATGGTTTCTAGAGGATGATCAATAATTTTAAGATTTAACGTTTCTCACGCCTAGACTTTCACATTTACATGCATTGCAATTTTGTGCTTTAAACCTATGCATTGAAGATGTCATTCATATTTAAAAAGTGGTAATAGTGGTATGTTTTACATGATATTAAAAATTTGAGCGCTATGTGTATAAGTATGAAAATTTAGGTGTTTGATATGTAAAGATTTGGCAATTTGCATTGGTAGCACACAATTCATATATATTTACATATCCCACACCTAATCTTTCATATTTGCATACATAGCAATTTTGTGCTTAAAACCTATGCATGAAAAGGTGCATTTCCCATTTAAAAAGTGCTAACAGTATCATTTCTTACATGCTATTAAAGATTTGAGTGCTATGTGCGTAAATATGAAGTTTTAGGTGTGAGATATGTAATAAAATAAGAATTGTGTGCTATGTATGTAAATGGTCCCTTTTTTTTAAGACACCCATTAATGGTAGCACAGCGTTGGACCAAACCAATATTTGCTTCTAATTTTCCACGACATAATCATAATGCTGATACATTTTAATATGAAATCAATCCCCATCATTTTTGTCCTTCATATTTCATTTCTCCTGCAGGATTTTAATATGAAACAAGTGGTGAAGCCGCATGAGAGGGATGTAATTGCGAGTTTCTTTCCCCCTCCAACTGCAAGTCAGTCATGGAGGAAAGTTCTGAGTATGGGCAATCTATTGTTTGGTCATGAACCAATTCTTAGGGAGATCATCTTCTCCGTCTCCGGCGACGTCAGCAACGGCCAATACTCAGGCGGCGGCCATCTCGTCGCCTCAATTGGAGACATTGAAACACATCGTATGTATATTCGTGGCACCTCAAATGATCTTCGCGTCGCACTATCGGTGACATCCTGGGATTAAAGAAGCATATAAAAGGTTTACATGCATACCACTCAATTTTTATGTATTTACATAACGGAACGCCTATACTTCAACTTTTACATACATGCCACCGCGAGTAAAGTTTAGGTGTTAGATATATAAATAGTTATGAATTGAGTGTATGCATGTAAATGCCCCCATGTATCAGATGAAGGAGAAGGAGAGGCTAAAGCTACAGAATATGCCATATATCTGCTCATCCCCTGCTGAGGTAAAAGCTTGTTTATTTGATTTTAAAAGCATTTAAATCATAATTGTTTGATAGATTGTATTCTTATTAATGTAAACAACATTATTAATTGTTATGTTTTCTAAGTATTTTAATTTCAAATGATAAATGTTAAGACTTTTGGATGTCATTAGCTAACAAAGAAATCATTAATGTAAACCTTGAAGCTAACATAATTTCTTGAAGAAATTGCTAGCAATATCATGTGTATTGATTAGGAGAATATAAAATTTTCTCCTTGTTTGTTTTAGTGACAATTAGATTAAAAATTAATTGTTATAGTGTGTTTCGAACTCGAGTCTTCAATTGTAAGTGTGTAAACGAGACGACACGAGCAGGCCTGGGCTCAGCTCTTGTTCGGCTCGTCAAAAAATACCATTGTTCGTGTTCGGTTCGTTTATATTTTGAGCACAAAATAATTGTTTATGTTTGACTCGTTTACTAAACAAGCCGAACACGAGTTGTATGCAAACAAAGACCTGTTTTGAAAACCCTAGTCATGAAGTCGTTAGGGGAGTAAACGAGGCATTTGTTTGGCTCGTTAAAAAATATATTTGTTCGTGTTTTGCTTATTTATATATTGAGCTCAAAAAATTTATGTGTTTGACTTGTTTGTTTATCGTGAGTTGTTCACGAACAATAAGTCATTTTGACAAGTTTAGTCACACAATCGTAGAATGTTAGAAGTAAGGTGAGATTTATATGTTATTATTTATATTAAAATATTCTTTTTAATAGAATATATTTTTTTATTCTATTTTTAATTAGTAATTTTAATTGCTTATAATCATTGTAGCCTCGTAATCAATTAAATTATTAAAAAATAAAACTATATATATATATATAATTATTTGAAGTTAAAAAGAGTAGAACACGAACTAACATTTCTTTAGTCGAACATTGTTCGTGTTCGACTCGTCTATATATCAAGCGTAAAAAAGTTGTTTGTGTTCAATTTGCATAGCGAGTGAATGGATCATGAACAACTTATTTAGCTGAACACGAGTTGTTCACCAACAACGAGCTATTTTGACACCCTATTCAAATGTAGACATCCACTTATAGTTATCATATATTGGCTTAAATGTAATCTCTCTTTATCTACTCTTTTAAATTTCATACATTATCAAACGATCAACATTAGATGCACTAGTATTAAATATATTATAATTCGGGTATTTGAAGGATTTTAATTTTTAAATAATTAAATATACATTTAATCTATTACATATGTCATTTAATAAATTTCTCATGATATGTATGTATATCCCTAACATTTTATTTATTTTTTATTTTCTTTTTCTAATCAAATAAATCTTGATTTTTTTTTGTTTACTAAAATTAGACCAAAAAACTTATTAAAAAAAATACATTCAACATACTCTTGTAGGGCATTTACATGCATATCACCTCGTCTTATCTGTTTCCCTAACTGACATCTAAGCTTCAACTTTTTTACAACTATACGACGAAAATTTTTCAAATATCATTATTTAAATTTTTTTTTCTAGATAAATTGCTATATCTACAAAATATTGAAAGTTTAGGGGTCAACTATGTAATTAAAAAGAATTAAGCGGCACTTATGTAAATTTGGGGTGTAACCTTGACTTAGAGTTTGAGTTAGATTAATTTTATCGAGTTCAAGCTCGAGCTTCAGTCTACGAGTTAGAGTTGGCTCAGGAGCCGGCTTATTTAATGTAGAAGAGAGAAAATAATATTGATCTAAGATATATGTTACAATCAACCATAAGAATTTATATACTTTGACTATTTTTTATGTTAATATTTTTTGAGCAAGGAGGCTCACGAGCTAATAAGTCGAGATGAAGCTAGCACGAGCTTGGCTTTTTAGCTCAGGGAGCTCCGTTCACAAGCCAAGAGTTGGCTTGACTCAATTACACCTCTAATTTAAATCTTTAAAAATAAATAAATAAAGTAAATCGAATTCTCATTCCTTCTGCTTTTCCGTCGGACCATTTACACCACTAGCGTCCACATCCGTGGTTTCCACAAACTTGCCGGCGACGGGGGGTCACGCCGGCGACGACGTGGAGCATAACGGCCGGCTATAGCTGAGAGAGCATTGCCGTCTTCGCATATAAGGCTGGCCAAGTGTCATCTGGACTGTTCCGAACCTTCTTCTCTTCGCATTCTCCGCCCAAAGCATATTTTTACTTCCATCTCGCCATTTCGGCCGTATAGAACGCGCTAATCCACAAAAAGAGGGGAGAGAAGAGGAAGAGGAGGATCGGGAGCTGTGTCTGATAGATCTGATCGAGGTGGAAAGGAGCTATGAATCGGATACTTGGGAAGTTGTGCGGATATTGGTTCTCAAAGAGAGCCAGCAAGGAGCTGTTCTCCGTCGGCGATGATATCAATGTGAGTGGTTTATGATTCAATCCCTTGAGAAGTTCTTTCTTCTTCTTTGCTATCGATTCGATCTTTCATTTTTTATTGTTACGGGTGCCTGTATAATGTTTGGATTCCTCGCATCCGATTTTCAGTATAAATCTCGCTTAATGGTTAAAGCTAACTTCGTCGCCGTGAGTCTTAAATTGAAGATTGTTTTCTCTTTTGCTGTATTTGTGATTTCATTGTGCGGTTGACCAGATATACCGATGATCTGTTCATGCATCAGAGTGAATCTGATTGTATCTGGTTTCCTGGAAGTTCTGGGAGGTCTGGCATTAGCTAGAACTTAAGATTCATAATCCTGGATTTCAACGAGCTTGTGAGCGCAGAGTTGTATATATCTCTGAATCGGATACTTGGGAAGTTGTGCGGACATTTGTAGGCAGTATGCAATCAAAGATCACTGAAAATTCATTTTACTGCAAATGGATCCACCTTGGGCCATAACGAAAATAAAATCTCTTAACATATCTCACAACCAAACTTTCATATTCACATACGTAGCATTTTGCTGCTTTAAACTTGTGCATGAAAAGGTCTACTAAGATCTACTGATAATGGTGCTATTTTTTATGTAATATTAAGGATTTGAGTGTCATGTGTGCATAACTTCGAAAGTTTAGCAAATAGATAAGAATTGTGTGCTATGTATACTTATGGATGACTAACAAAAGAATGGAACTTGGGTAGGACATGATAGGTTTGTAGAAATAACACCATTGAAGTGTTCCTTTGGTATCACTCCTTGTCACACCGAAGTTTTGGATGACGGTACACCCTGATAACATAGGGCGCAATGAAAAAAGATTTTGTATAATCAAAATAAAAGATTATATGCAAGTAATAATAAAAATAAAAGATTATATGCAGGTACTAAAAAAAAAATGCAAGGAAAGATAAATTTTATTTTTATTCCACAAATAAGAGTCCAAATGATACAATTAGATAAAAAAATAAGAACTACTAAAACAAAATTAAAATAACAATAGAGAAACATCACCTAAAAACTAAATAATGAAATACAATAACTAAAGTAAATATTGAAAATACTAAAAAGAAATCTAGAACCTGAATGTCTGCTTCTATGGAGACGATCTTCAAGTAGTTGAATAAAACATGTCATACAAAAATATTAATGGGTGAGTTTAACAAATCAAACTCAGTAAATAATCACTATTTATTAAATCGGGAACAATAAAGAATTGGGGCATGTATTATGAAAAATAAAAAAAATGATTTTCTATATGCATATATGTAATAATATAATGGTCGGAAAATCAAAATGATATGAATATGGTCTATCCATTTAATGAAATATGAAATCATCGACAAATAATGCAATCAACTCAAATCCAATCAAATATTACAAGCGTAAAACTTAACATTTATTTATTATTTGATTTTAGTTTACTTTGTATTTATATATAGTCGATTTTATTAGACACATTGGAATCGAGAAAATAAACACCAACCTAAGGAAATCCGACAATTTTTTATAGAATTGTAACTGCATAAGCCTGGTTAATCAATTTCCAAAAGAGTTTTACCGACCTTACAAACTATCACATACAAACATACAATTGCAACTTTTTAACAATAAATTACTTAAATAATATAACCAACGTATCTATTATTTCAAGTATGATTCGAGAAATTGTAATTCATAACAGTAACATGTAAGAGAAGAAAACATTTCAGCTATCATACATCATATTTATTCAAATATGCAAGGATTTCTAAGTGTTGAGCTCGGGGTATCGCAAAGCAGGTTCTGTTATGACATTTTCGCCTAGGTCATCATAATTTCAATTATTTTGCAAAGTTGTATCATCATTTGTTTATTAATAAAAATTTTAGCTCTTATAAATATGTGATTTGTGAGCTTATCAAACACACTAAAAATAGTTATCTCATGACCTAATACGAATTTTCACTGAAAACTCCAAGTGAGGCTAGATGATTTGTCTCATTTATTGACTATCACATTAGAATTACTTGAGTATTCCGTACAAGTTGGCGTTGTCATTACACATTACTGATTCTACTCACAACTTTGTTCATCGCATTGAGCTTTACATTGAATTCATTTTTTTAAAATTTCAAATCAAGCACAAAAAAATATTTTTTTGCGCTTTTTTTAACACTCAACCATACAACTACAAGGTATTTTAGATACACCATAATCTTTGTACTTTGTATTCATTTTTCAGTGAATCAAACAGCCCTAAAATGAGTTCAAAAGCCTTTTAATGTTGTTTTCAAACAAAACCTTTTGTGTGCATCTGTGGACGACAACATGGATCACACAACGCCGCGTATCCAGCGGCATGATGTGATTCATGCCGTAAAGTGGATGTAATATTTTCTCGCCCGTGTGAGCACGATCTTTTTATTATTTATTTATTTGGTTGGCAAGAAATTATGCAGCCTTTTATAGTCTACTTTGTAATCTGTCATACTAAAAATTAGCTAGTATTTTTGAAGCACATATTCCTAACCGTTGCATGCTTTCTTTGGGACCAGTCGCTTTCAAATGAAGTTGAGGGTGGAGCACGATGGCTGGTCAATAAACTCAAAGGTACAATCCTCCTTCACTGCTTACATACATAGTGTTCAATTCCCTATGTATTCACATGTCTAGCACCTAAGCCGCAATTTTTTACATGCAGACCACCTTATCTTTGTCTGAAAATGTGTATTTCACTTTTTAAAATTTAAAATGATGGTATTTTTGAAATGATATGAAGGATTTGGATGGCATAAATGTAAATAAAATAGAATAAAGGTGTTAGATATGTAAATACATAAGAATTGGGCGGTATGTGTGTAAAGATGTATTGTAGCTTGTTATAAAATGAGTATGATCCAAAATATCCCGAACTAAGAAATGGATGTATTTAAAGTTTAATTTTGTTATTAGTCAAGTTAAAATAGAGAATTTAATATTTAGTAAAATATAATCTTAAATTAGAAAATTAACAAAACTATTGATTTTATTTACGAATAATTTTATAATTTGTAAGAAAGTCATAATACCATACTGAAATTCAATTTAGAATTTTAGAGGAATGAATTTATTGATTTTCATGTCTCATCGGCAAATTTCATCTGTAGGCATTTTGCATAGATGTCGATGCAAGTTAAAAATCATACAGAACTCTGATTTTGGCAAATTCTCGATGAGGTGAACCCAAAAATACTAAAATTTATCTAATCCGAATGAAATATAGCCTGAATCAAGCCATTAAACCCCTTTTAGAGGCTTTGGTTGGTAAATTAAAGGATCAAATAAACTCTAAATTTGATGTATATGTAGTCAAATCGAGCATCTCAACAAGAGGAATCCAAGAGCCCAAGATCACATGATTATGAGGCTATCACATCATCAAAAAATCTCATATGATTAAGGGAATTAATGTGGGTTGTTCGATCGGGTGGGTATGATGATTATTCGTCAAATGATGAAAATTCCTCTCCTCTAAACCCTATAAATAGACCATTTCTATTCACTTAGAGGGAGAGAGGAAGGAGAAGAAGGATCACAGTTTCAGTGTTGTTTTGAACAAGACCAGACGATAACTCCCCACCTTCATAATTGCCAACCGCTGCTTTACAACAGCCCCCCTGCTTGCCCATTTCAAAACTTATAATTTAATTTACATTATATAATTTTTTATGACCGAGAAGATTCATTGTATTATGATATACTTGTAATATTATTACACAATTGATTTTAAAACAATTACCAAAATGATTACTGGTAATGGAATAATGGCCCGAATTTTAAGGAAAATTTTTAGAACATTTATTAAATTTCTAAAGTAAAACTCTTGCTTTTTATCAAAGATTTGAAATATATTTAATACATCCCAAAAAATATCATTTAACAAATTTATTAAATAAGGATTGATATCCTTTAATTTTAAAAACTTATTTTTAAAAATTCTAAAAATTATTTTGAATATTTTTAACAATAATTAAATATGTCATAACATATCAAATATATTTTATTTAAGTGAAAATATAAACAAAAATAAATTAAAAATAAAATAAAAAATTGATCCCGAATGAACCCTTTAGTGTGGGTGGCCGCACGGTATTAGAGCTGAAGTGATTTTGGGCTAGCGCCATTGCATGATGGCTAAATCCTAACCCTAGGTTTCTACTAGATGACAAATCTAATGACTAGGAGATCAACATCTTCCTTCAACTCTTTCAAGAAGAATTTCCGAACTAGTAGGAGTGAGATTAGGGCTGTGACGATTTGCCTTAATCAAAGAGATATGTCATTGTTTTAATGGTTGGAACACCTTTCTTTAGGTCCAAACCTTGCAGTGTTTCAAGCAAGGTAAGGTAAGGAAGACAAGATGATCAAGAAGAATGAATTATCATTATAATTGATGAAATATCCCAAAATTTAAAATTTTAGTTAGGGTTACTTGCATTCAATCCTTATCCTTCCCTTGCACCCTCAATGAAGACAAGGAAATTGAAACTTTGAAGACAATTCAACAAAGGGGGAGGAGTTATATTTGAAAGAAAGTCGAGCTCCTTATTTTGGGATTCATTGTAATAACTTGGAGGCACGATTTTTTTTTAAAGGGGGTGTGGAGTAGGGGTTTAAAGGCATGATTTTTTTTAAAGGGGGTGTGGAGTAGAGGGTGTGAGTCAGGTTAACTTGTGAGCCTGCTTGAGCTCGATTCGATAAGTGACTCATGAACTAAGCTCGATGAACTAACAAGCCAAGCTCAAGTTAGCCCCGACTCCCGACAAGTTCGCTCGTGAGCCAGCTTTTTTTTTTAAATAATAATAATTTAAAATATTCTCAAATATATTAAATTTGAAGACTTGATCTTTAAAGTATTAAAAATATTTTAAAAAAATATTGTGCATTTTATATTAAGTTATTTCATATTATTTTTCTCCTAAATGCCCGTTCTATTTATCATTTTATTATAACACTTCTGTAAATTAATATTAATTTCTTTTTTTTTTACAATAAACAAGTCAGCTCAAATTCGTAGACTTAAGTTTGAACTCGAGCTTGAGCTCGAATTCGATAAATTAATCAAGCTCAAGCTCAAGCCTAGGGTGGCTCAAGCTCGACACGACTCGACTTGTTTACACCCCTAGCATGGAGGCATGATTTGGTGTGAGAATATAAGAGATGGGTGTCAAAAAATTATTCATCTTAAGTAAATCAAAAATAGGAAGAGGAGAGATCAATTCGAGCTTAAATTGGTATCGAATACCCTAATACGAATCTAATGCATGGCTATTTATAGGCAACCTTACATGATGAGCTACAAGATACGACAAAATTAAGGAAAGCTAAATGTAATTTAAACGACTATCATCCTCTTATCATAATTCATGGCTGGCTATTACATAATACATGTCATAATCTTAATCCTTATCAAATCCTAGCACTCTGTGCCTTGGCCAATATTATACATAAATGGAGTGAATTATAGAAGCATTTCTCTCTCTCCTATTGGATTGTTTGTATTGAATTAGGTTTGATCCATTCAAACTTCCTCCAAACTTTGATTACATATTCAAAATTCAGCCCCTTCGATAAAGTAAACGAGATCATGCCATCAAACCAAAATTTCTCGTGTTTCATCTCTTTTTCTCGCATTCATTCTTCTTTACAACATAAATCCGGATTTACTAAATCCAACTGTAGGGTGGATTTAAGGAATTTACTCCGTCGTCACTCGCTAGCTCCATCTCCGTTGCACGGGATTTGATAAATCCGGATTTATTGAATTTTATAAATCCTATTTAACGTAAAATTATGTTGCAGCCAAACTCCGCCTTAGTATGACTAAATGTTCTGTTTTATGGGTCCCTTTATATATTTTAAGATCTTTTTGTTAGCTCCATAAGCCTTGTGTATTTAAAAACACAATACACAACTCTTCGTCTTATGTATTTACAAATCTAACACAAACATTCATATTTACATGCATACCACCAAAACTTTTAAAATCAAATTAAAAAAAATATCATCAGCGCTACCTTTTTTTTAAAGTGAAATACACATTTTCATGCATAGGCGTATGATATAGATGTGTTATCGGTATAAATATCAAACTTTGGTTGTTAGATGTGAATAAATAAGAATCCATTTGAAATCAATTATCATCCTCCATTTAAACCCTAAAACATGAATGCTTGACAGGAAAAATGCAGAAACCATTAGCAGAACTCCTGCGAGAATACGACTTGCCGGTAGGCATATTTCCAGGGGACTCCACCAACTATGAATTCAATGAAGATACAAAGAGGCTCACAGTGTTAGTTCCCTCAGTCTGTGAAGTAGGCTACAAAGATTCCTCTGTTCTCAGATTTCAAACCTGCGTCAGTGGCTATTTGGAGAAGGGAAAGCTGTCCCACATTGAAGGCATGAAGACCAAATTTCTGGTTTGGATGAAGGTCTCGTCCGTCTCTGCCGATCGATCCAAGGTTTATTTCAATACCGGTGTGCGGCGAAGTCGGAGCAGAGATGCTTATGAGGTCCTCAGAGTTGGTATCAGAGCGGAAAAATTTTAGGGGCATTTACATACATACCACAGAAGTCTTAGGTACCTAAACATTCATATTTACCTATATCTTTTTAAAATTGAAATACATGTTTTCATATATAGATTTATGACACCGAGAAAATACAAGTATAAATATCAAATTTTGGGTGTTTGATATATGTAAATGCTAAGAATTGTGTGGGTATGTATGTAAATTTCTCAAAATTTTAACAAATATTGTTTAAACTTAAGACGAGATGTGAAAGTTGTAAAAGAAATGTTTAAATTGTTGGATTAAAAAACTATTTATCAGATGAGTGAAGAACACAGATCTGATATTTGTGCGATTCTTGATATTGTGGTCGTAGCCATAAATATATAAACAAATTTAAATGTTGTCTTTCAACTGCAGCTATATCATGTGGGTTATTGCATTATGTACTGCTTTTTATGCATGCCAAATGTGTTGATTAATACTCATTTAGTAAATTTGGTGCTTTTTTGGGGGGGGGGGGGGGGGGGGGGAAATGGATTAAGAAATTCTAATTAATTTTGCTGAAGATGCTTCTTAAATTTGTTAAATTTATGTTGAAATGAGGAGCATAATAGATGAGCAATCAATTAACATTTATTGGGGCATTTCCATACATACTGCCTAATACCTATGTTTAATACATCTTATCCCTAATTTTTTTTTGCTTTTTACATTTATACTGCCAAAATTTTTCATATCACATAAAAAAAATACTACAATTTTAACTTTTAAATAGTAAAATACACCTTTTTCATGCATTAATAAGATGGTATGCTTGTAAATTGTATGTATGCGCGTGTGTGCGTGTGTGTGATGATTTTTTGTGCATGTCCCTATGTTGTATATTTTAGGTGTCCATTAGCGAGTTGGTTGCTTTAGCCAAGCTTGATTTTGCTAAGACATGATCATTGTGATAAAAGGACAGAAGATGATCGTGCGTTACGACAAATGTTCCCTCTATCGTATCGATCCAGTCTTCTAAATTTATAGGACAACCGGTTTGGCCTATTCAACCGGATCCCGGTTACCAAAATTCAACTCATCTTCTAGTTTTATATCACTAACCTTTGCACTTACATCCTCGGAATATGCAAGGATTGATATTATAGTCATAAACAAAATGTTAGGGGCATTTATATACATCCCACATCATTCTTATGTGTTTACATGTCAAACATCAAAATTTTGAGTTTACATAAAAAATATCACTATTACATATAAATATAAAAAACTAACTTTACATGTTAGATATATAAATGAATAAATAATATGCAATATATATGTAAAACTTCCACTATGTTATGGTAGTAACCCAAGAGATGGTGAAAAAGGTGATTGCTCCAACTCTATTGGAAAAATTATATAAGATATTTCATGTGTTTATATTTTATATTTAATGAAATATTTATCTTTATGTTTAATCACATTAGTATCATTCTATATCATTTAAGTGATAATTAGATAAAGATTTATCATAAGATCATGATTAAAGCCTCAACAAAATCTTTTAGTACTGAATTTTTCTTCTTTTGGTTTAATGTATGATCGGGTTTTTCAAAACCGCTACGGCAAGTTTGTAACCCATATGTTCTATCATAAATGTGAATCTATACTTTCAATGAGATTTGAGGGGAAAAAAGTAAAAAATTGAGAGAATGAGAAAAGAAAAAAAAATAGAGGTTATATTCTTTTTTATTGGGAGTTCAGTAAGGAAAAAAGAAATAATTATTCAATTCTTAACTAGAAGCCAAAAGTAAAGTCTAACCCGAATCTGACCTACTTCCAAAAAAATTCTAACCCAAATTCAACCACTTTAAACCTGATTGACCCGAACCCTACCCACATAACCCATTTTAAGATAAGTATAACATATATTCAGGTCAATTTTGAGTCAATTTCGGGTCAATTTCAAGTCAAATTTAAATTGGTTTTGGTTTGGTGAGTCGAATCGAGCCAACTCAGGTTGGCAGGTAAACCTGAGCCCAATCTAAAAAATTAAACGTGTTCGAACTATTAACCCAAATTCGACCCAAAAAATTAATCAAGTCAACCTGAAATCGAATTATCTGAATCAGGTTAAAGTCGAGTTGGCATGTCAACCAATTTTGACACCCCTAGCGAAAAGTTGAAGAAATACTAAGCGAATATGATATATCCATATTTTTAACATTAAGTGCATCAAATCTCACTTAATTAACTTTTAATAAGATTAAAATGAATCCTTATAATTAAATAATCAATAATTATTTAGTCTAATTAACATATCATAGATCAATTAATATTGAAAAAGTCAAATAAAACATTAATCATAATTGAACCACAAGCAAAACTTACTAAGCCACAACTAATCCACTTAGACACAAACCAGCATAAGTTAATATTCCTATCATCATCTGAATTCTACTAAGTTATGATAATTAACCTATTAATTTACAGTTCAATTAATTACTAAGCATTACAGACAAATATGTCCAGAATTTTGATGAATTATTTGCACTTTGCAGCAGTAATGATAGTTCCAAAAAACCTAATTTTGCCGTTCTGATGTTTGTTTGAAGGAAAGTTTATGAAAATCAACACGTTCCAAGCAATAATTAGGGTTTGAAGTGCTATTTTTGACATGAAGAGATGAAAACCATACTTGGGGTAAGGGATAATTAATGTCTCTGAAGTTTCCTCTTTTCAGCTCTGCGAAGCAGACTGTCCTCTCAATCTCCTCAAGTGATCCAGCCAACATTCCTCCGGCACTTGATTCACCCATTCTGGAGCGTAATCCGGAAACGAAACCTCCCTCATCACGCTCACGATCCTGGCAGCGCTTTCCAGCGGCAAGGGAGCGGTTCTCCTGCTCTCGTCCTGACGGAAAGCCCTCAGTATCGATGCCTCCCGCTCCCTCGCCATCGTCTCCTCCTCCTCTTCCTCGGATCCCACAGCCCTGCCATAACCATTCAGATCTAGAGCAGCGATGCTGTTTTCGACAATGAGATGAAAGCCGGTAAGATCGGGGTTTAGTTCTTCTTCCAGATTCCCACCGTTAGTAAGGATTGCTGGATTCTCTGTTTCTCCGAGCTCTTCGGCTTCATCCGGGTCGTAGGAAGAGATTTGATGGTAGAATTGAGAATCGTCGGTGGAGTCCGATTCGGTGTCAGAGTCGTTATGATCTGCGAAATAGAGGTTTGAGAGGAAGGCATTTGACAGAAATTAGGGTTTAGATTGGGGATGGAAGTACTGCATCTTACCCAGAGCAGGTTGATTGCACATGATCGCCGTCGCGCACTCCGATCGAAGCGACAATCACGCATATGTGGCATCCAATTCTTATGCATTTATATGTCTCACACTTAAACTTTTATATTTACAGCCAATGTACGATTACTCATATATGAAAAAGGTGGATTTCAATATTAAGTAGTGTATACATTGTGTTTTTTGATGTGATAAGAAAGAATGCATGCCTCGAGAGGTAGAGCTGAAGGAAAGAAGAGTGGTGTTAGGAAATTCTCAGTAAGGAGCCATGAAAAGTACTCAGACACGGGGTCCCTTTTTCACCTTCGATCATCTTATTTATAGGAGGCCTTCTTGTATAATTACAGAAATATGAGAATGATTTTGGAAATAGTCCTCAATTACTGAAAGAAGTGGGTGATTATGGAAACATCTTATTTTCTCTATCTTTTTGAAGAATTTGAGTCGTTGGCTTATCTTTTTATATGTTGTACAATTCCCTTATTTCAATATATTTCTCTTTGGAATTGTATCAATGATCCGAAGAGGAGAAGAGTAAAAAATAAAGATATATGAAAATAAATAGGCAAACAAATAAAAAAAATAAGCATAAGGCTTATACATTAATAACCATTGTGTAATGGGTTGAAATGAAAGTATACATCTGAACACAAGATTGGATCGAAGTACCTTGAAACACAACATCCACGAAGAGAATCCTTACATAAGCTATCTATAACTAGAGAACCAAAAATAACAATTTTGTTTTGGGGTTAAGAGTTTCCCAGAGGAACATATCACTCGGCTTAATTACATCATAGGGGATACTCAGGATTACTTTCAATAAAAGAAGTTTTGCTCATATTATCATGAATATGAGGAGATCATTAAATAATGCTTATTTCGTATGAGAACGCCCAGATGATTCAAAGCACTCGCTAAGCCACAGGGCAGAGAGTGAGTCTCTCACATCCTAAATGGGCAGCGGCTCGTCGGCTCACAGAGCCAACGAAATAACCAAAATTATCTTAACGGGTATATCCTTATACGTCAGAGCTCATTAGGTCATAAAGGAAGAGAGGAATTGTCATATCCCAAACAAACACCAACTGATCAATAATTGAGTGATCAAGATGATATTGACAAAGTCAAAGTAGCAACAGAGCTCAAAGAGGCTCAAATAAGAGGAATTGTAGAACAATCCTAAAAGGTAGGGTAGTTAGGTCGAGGTACCACGAACCTGTCATCCAAAACTACTATGATCCTAAGTCTAACTGGTCATGAAGGTAATCAACCCAGTACGTATAAAGATCCCTGGTATGCAATCTGTGAATTGCGTCGTTCATGGGAACCTTGGTAGTCCTAAGGTCAATGACACAAAACTCTATCTTAAGACTATTGGGTAGAGATCCAAGTTGTGGGAGTTATACTCATCAAAGTGGAGCAAATGCCACTGGAAAGAAACAAAAGAAGAGGTACATCTACAAAGCTGAAAACACTCTCCACAAAGGACTTACACTTGTTTGGGTTGAGATTCTTCTATCACTCTAATCACACTAAACAACCACTAAAATAGAAAGCTATGATGGGTTAGTCGGTTTGAAGAGGCTCGAGGGCTTCTCCTTGGAACACGTAAGTATGATGTTGTTATTTACCACAATTCTAGGCATGAAGACCCTATTAATTATGACTTGGCTAACAATCATGCATGCAACCCATTTAAAATACAGCCCGAAGGCCATGCAAGAAAGTTAAAATATGTATTTTAAAGTCTTGGATATTTTAATCCTACAAATTTCATTATCTTGAAAATTTTTTTAGAGTTTTGTAGTAAATTTAAAATTTTAAATCCTAAAGCTAAATTAATTTTGTGATTCTCAGACAAACCACAGAAAAAAAACAATGAAATTCATTTCAAACATTCAAGCATGCAAGAAAACAAGAAAACAAGCCAAAATCAAAATAATAAGAAAAAATCGATATCATTGAGTCGTCAACATATCCCAGAAAAGAAAAAGACAGTCGATCTCTGCATATGCATGTCCGATTCTAAATTTATACATCAATATCAAATGAGGAATTAAGACACGAGACATGAGCTACTGCTCCTAGTCCCTCGCCACGTGGTTCTTATGTCAGAGCGCTTCAGAGTGCCCTTATCTTATTTCTGTTAAAGGCTCTTCTAAGAGCTCTAAAAACTACATTAGAAAAAAAAAGATGCAGGCTGCAAGAAACCAACGTTATCAGGAAAACCAACAAACATGCAACGTATAAGTGTCTTTTATTAGAGGAGCTAAATAACACATACAAACAAATGATTAGTAGAAATCATCAAATGCTCCCATTTGCATAGTACTTGTGGGTGTGCATATATATATATATAAACACGGTTCTCTGTATAAGAATATCGTAATATATTACAATGCAAGCACATCACAAAAAAACAAAGACGATGTTTGACCAACACAAATAAATCAATAAAGAACAATAGTCAGAGGCGTAAAAGATAGTACCTACCATCATATATCCTAGCCTAGCACACAATTTAACGAAAAATATCCTAAATAGTGTCTAAGCGGATATGGTAAACTGTTCGATTACGTATTACTTTGATGATGTCGCCACACCAAACACGTCCTAAAGATCTAAGGAATCTAAAGAGTGTCACCCAACATAGATTTTGAAAATGATTGGTCTTACATAAGGCTTAGCTTTCAACATCCATAATTTTAAAATTAATTAATTATATATATATATATATATA